>NW_015170291.1:738814-743216 GCF_001447785.1 Gekko japonicus | reverse complement strand
AGAGCGGCTTACAGACTCCTTTCTCTTCCCCTCCCCTCAGCAGACACCCTGTGAGGTAGGTGGGGCGGAGAGAGCTCTTTCAAGAACTGCCCTTGAAAGAACTGCTCTGAGATAACTTGTGACTGACCCAAGGTTACACCAGCAGCTGCATGTGGAGAAGTGGGGAATCAAACCCGGTTCTCCCAAATTAGAGTCCGCGCACCTAACCACTACACCAAACTGGCTCTCTGAGTGCGTTTCTCCTCTACTTGCAAGCAAGGCTTTTTTTTTCTGGGGGGAACGCACCGGAACAGAGTTCCAGAACTTCTTTGACATAATTCTTTTTAAAATGTTTAAAAGTTAATGAGTTTTCAGTATACAGATTGAAAACTTAATTTCCCTCTTGAGAGTTCCGGCACCTCTTTTTCCAAAAGAAAAAATGAAGTCCTGCTTGCAGGTATTAAAGCCTGAGCACAGCCCAATGGACCTGGATAGAGCCAGTTTGGTGTAGTGGTTAAGTGCGCGGCCTCTAATCTGGGAGAACCGGGTTTGATTCCCTACTCCTCCACTTGCTCCTGGCTGGATGACCTTGGGCAAGCCATAGTTCTGATAAGAGGTGTCCTTGAAAAAGAGCAGTTTCTGTCAGAGCTCTCTCAGCCCCACTGACCTCACAGGGTGTCTGTTGTGGGGAGGGGAAGGGAAAGGAGTTTGTAAGCCGCTCTGAGACTCCAAGTGAAGGGCGGGGTATAAATCCAATCTCCTCCTCCTCCTCCTCCTCCTCTTCTTCTTCTTCTTCTTCTTCTTCTAAGACTCAAGAGCTGAAGGAAAAAACGGCATCTGATAGTCTATCATGGCTAACTCTCAGTATTTCTGCAAACTTCTGAATAAACTTTTAGAAGCTGTTTGTCTGCAGAACGCGGAACAGAGTAGACCTGCTGATGGATGCCGTTGGCTGTATTTTCAAATTTACTAGAATCAGATGTAAATTTACATATTAATCAAGACAAATAAACATGTGGTGATTTAACTAGGAAACAGTCTGATGACAATTTAATCAGCACAGGTTGAAAGGTCCATCACTACCGCATCCTGTTGCAGTGAAAATATTGATTGTGTTACTGATTTCGGTAATGCCTTATTTTGCAGGGCACAAATAACCATGTAATTACTCTTTAATTGAATGGTGATTGCTTGCTAGCAATTATTAAGGGGGGGGGGTTGGTTTAATTACAAGATTATTTATTCTCAGCAATATAAAACAATATTTCATCTTTTGGTGAGGGTTGTAAGAGGATAAGTACAGTCCATGGTTCAAATACCCTGATTGTGCATCCTGATTGTATGGAGGACAGAGCTAGCACATATGCACCGCCACATTAAGGCTCCTTCAAACTTAACACCAAACCATGGCTTGCCATTACATCCGAGCTGTCAAATCATGCCTTGCAAGTAGACACCAAACTATGGTTTGTAGCTGGTTGATAAACTCTGGTTTGGTGTTATGTTTGAACAAACAAAAAGAACGACAAGTGGCTTTGCATGTATGCACTGATTCACACCATGCTTCCTTTGTACGGGATGAAGGGAAGCATGAATCCAAGGTCAAATTGCCCCACAGAGTACTCCATGCATGTAGTACCGGAGTGCATGTAGTACTGGAGTGCACGCACCTGCTCTTCTAAGGTCAAATTGCCCCACAGAGTACTCCATCCATGTAGTACCGGAGTGCACGCACCTGCTCTTCGACTATCCAAACAAGATTGGTGGCTAGATGAGAACTGGACAAACTTGGTTATGGAGCTGTTCAAAACACAAAAAGAGGTCCAGAGAAAGACAGCTACAAGTCCTAGTGAAATGACTGTGAAAAGTTGCCCTATATCGAGTTAGGCAGCTGGTCCACCTAACCCAGTTTTACCTTCTCCAACCAGTGGTGACTTTCCAAGGCCTCAAGAAGGATTATTGCGTGGCTCTGTTACCTGAAATCCTTTAAAATGGAGATGCACTGAATTGAACCTTAGCTCTTCCGCTTGCAAGGCATCTACTGAGCTTTGGGCTCCTCAATCCCCCAAGTTCTACTGATTTCATAAATGTGGCTAACTCTGTCAGGGTCACACAAATCCAAGTGATAGAGCTTTAGAGGCCTGATCCTGAGGTCAGCTATGCTTGGTAAAAAGGGAGGGGATCCACTGAAAGGGCAGCTGCACGTGCACAACATCATAAACCAAAGTCGCTGTACCATCATGACCCCCTCCCACAGTAGATACAACCCATGAGAGACCATGGGGCACCCTGGTCAGGTACCACAGTGGGTTCTACCACCAATGGCATTTCTGTGCTTACAGCCCACAAAAGCAAGGAGAGGGTCCTGAAAGCCCATCCAATGCCGGATCGGGTCTGGACAACCGCCACTGGGAAGCCAACTTGGTTTTGTGCATTATGCTTAGTACTAGTTTTCATCAGCGCAAGCTCTCTGCAAGTCACCCAGATTGAGCACCAAATCTTAATGCTGAAACAGCCACCGCTGGGTGGATCTGCAGCCCTTTTGACAGTTCGGCTTTACAGAATTAACACTGGATGTAACGTTTTGCAGGATTAATGGAGGAATACTGTCCTGCAGAAGCTTGATTTCCTCTGGGGGTCTAGCCCACCATTTAGGCATAATTTATCCTGATGCTCTGCCTTTCGTTTCCTGGCCTTCATTAGCGAAACTGAAATAGTATCCTATCCCCCTGAGTGTCGAGAATAAACCAACTGGAAATATATTTCAGCAGTACTTCATGTTTCTGAAACGGAAGTGGATTACCACCCAGCGACATTAACTTCGCCGCCTCCCTATAAACTTTCTGGGCTTGGCAGTTATCTAGATGAGAAGGGAAAGCGCTGCGTCTTTGGATGCCAATGAGATATGACACATTCAAAAATATGTTTGTTACAAGTGGTGATAAATGAGGGAGCCGATACTGCGGCCGTGAAGCCTTATTTATATTTATTTTTCTGGATTTTAGTGGAGGGTACTTCATTTTTTGACACCTGCTACTTATGAATCAATGCCAGACAATTTGACAAGCTGCACTGATTTGGGTGACTCTCTACCATCACCACCACCACCACCCTCCAAACAAGTCGAATAATAAATTACTTATTGACTGTAGGAACCTTTGTAAAAGGACTGGATGTTTGACTTTGCAAATTCTCACATGCTCAGTTCACCCACAGCCTAGTTAAGCCGATGCACTGGGAGTTAAGCTACTTCAGTTCAATGCGGGTTCCACCAGCTTAGATTCAATTCCTTCAATTTAGCTGGATCACTGATTGAGTCGTTAGATGTCTTTTAAACGGGCATCCTACTGGATAACAAGGCAAAGGCTTAGTGTATGCAATGCAAACAACAATAAGAACAGTTTGATATTTATTTATTTACAAAACATATATCCCACCTTTCAGCCCAGACTGCTAGGCTAACAATGAAAGGTGGAACATTATCAAACCCATTGTAAAATCAATTAAAACCACAAATAGACATGTATGGTGGCCTCTTGATCAGGCCATTACATGACCAAGATGGCTGCCTTCCCAGTGGAGAGGTCTGCATGCGATCATGTCCTCAGCACCCAAGGAAAAGAGAGCCTCTTTCTCCTGCAGGGAGGTTTTATTGTATCTGTTTCCCCTCCCACTCACTAGGTCATACCAGGTCAAAGAAGCACTTCCTGGAGATCTCCAGGAATCTCCTTCCTGTAGACTGTCTAGTATTCTATCCCTCCAAACCTCTATTCCCTGTTAGAAGAAGGGGGAGGGCTTTACCCACGCATATGTCTCCAGCTACATCTATTCGCATATGTATAAAGGTAAGCTGGAAGGCCATTGTTCCCAGCTCAGAGGGGAAAAAACTGTTAGAATGCAAAGGGGAGGTTTGGCTCCTCCCCAGCCTCCCAGGAGAGAAAATGGCATTTCTTCTCATTCATTCATTCATTTATTCATTCATTCATTCATTCATTTATATTTACTAGGCCACTCTTCCCTACAAGTAGGGTTCAGGGAGGCTTACAACAAAATAATATACAAATCTCAGATTAAACTAAATTAAAACAGCCCAATAAATACCAATACATAAAACAGAATAGACGAGATGGTAAAAACGCAGCATATATAAGATGTCGGAAAGGATTCCAAATCCCCAGCCTCCGGGGGGGTGGTGTTATGAGAGATGGGGACTTGTGTAAGAGTGCCGATGCCCCCATCGCTGTCCTCAACTGAAGGTCCAGAGGAACAACTCTGCCTTGCATGCCCTGTGGAATGGTAACAACTCCCGCAGGGCATGGATGTCTTCCGGCAGAGCGTTCCACCAGGCGGGGGCCAGGACAGCTGGACCTCTCTCAGGCTGGGGACGACCAGGAAGTTCTTATTTCCTGAACATAACGCTCTT
>NW_015170291.1:716725-738740 GCF_001447785.1 Gekko japonicus | reverse complement strand
GCTCTTCCAGGAGTGCCATCAGGTCGCTGCTGACTTACGATAACCCTGTAGGGTTTTCAAGGCAGGAGACCAACAGAGGTGATTTGCCATTGCCTTCCTCTGCATAGCAAACCTGGAATTCCTTGGAGGTCTCCCATCCAAATAATAACAAGGGCCAGCCCTGCTTAGCTTCCATGACCTGACAAGATCAGGCTAGCCTAGGCCATCCAGGTCAAGGCAAAACATGTATGCAAACATAGGTGTGGAAGGAGAGGTCATTAAGTGAACACCAAACAAACGGTCAATGGAAAGCAGAGATGGAAGGGGACAAATAAATATCCCAGAGGAAGGAGTTCCACAACTTTGGTGCCACAGCCAAAAAGACCCCTCTCTTAGGTTCCAACCCACCTAAATTCAGAAGGTGGTGGCACCCAAAGCAAGACCTCAGTAGTTTATCATAGCCATTGGGTAAGTTACCACGGCTATCTTCCTCAAACTGCCTTATTTTGCTTCTCATACTTGCAGCTGCAGGAGTCCCCACTCTTGCAATAATGGAAACCTAATCTGAGAGACAGGGTCCAAAGAAGGCCTCCAGATTTGGGGGCTAAAGATGGTGAGTTCCAACAGGATCAGATCATGTTACAGTCAGCTGGTACTTAATGAAACAAACTTGCTGAGGCTTAAGCAGTTCTGGGTCTGGTCACTGCCTGGATGGGAAACCGGCTTCAAAGAATCCTCTGTCTGCCATCTTGAGTCCCATTGTCAACGTATGAACACAAGTAATGAATAAGAAACCAACATCTCCAAACTGGACTTATGAACAGAGTATGCATCTGAATACCATTGCTTTGACCATGCAGACTTCTGTTGGCAGGGTGATGTCTCTACTTTTTATCATACTGTTTAGGTTCGCCATCGCTTTCCTCCCAAGGAGCAGGCGATGATAAACAACATGATAAAAAGTTAAATCTCAGATTTTAAAAAAAAGATAAAAAAGAAGAAAACAGATCCTAAACAGCATGATAAAAAGTAGAGACATCACCCTGCCAACAAAAGTCCGCATGGTCAAAGCAATGGTATTCCCAGTAGTCATGTATGGCTGTGAGAGTTGGACTATAAGGAAGGCCGAGCGCCGAAGAATAGATTCTTTTGAACTATGGTGCTGGAGGAGACTCTTGAGAGTCCCTTGGACTGCAAGAAGAACAAATCAGTCAATCCTCAAAGAAATCAACCCTGACTGTTCCCTGGAAGGCCAGATAATGAAACTGAAGCTCAAATACTTTGGCCACCAAATGAGAAGGGAGCACTCACTGGAGAAGACCCTGATGCTGGGAAAGACTGAAGGTCAAAGAAGATGGGGACGGCAAAGGATGAGATGGTTAGACAGTGTCATAGATGCAACGAACATGAAGTTGAGCAAACTTCAGAGGACGGCGGAAAACAGGAGGGCCTGGCGAGATCTTGTCCATGGGGTCGTGAAGAGTCGGACTCGACTGTGCGACTGAACAACAACAATGCATCTGAAATTTGGGGATTTCAACATGCTAAGGCCATACTTGCTTAATTTGATAAGCACTCGTCCTTTGCCTTTCTGCGATTGTGTTAAGGGCATTAAAACCAGCCTTTCTCCACTCTTGGGCCTTCCTGCTCACATTTGCAAGATGCCAGATGAAGTTAAACTCTACATGACCCTGTTGAGTGTTTAGGAAGAGAAAGGAAACTTTGACCTCTCTGCAACCTGATTCTGTCTCCTCTCCCTGTTGGCAAACTGATCACTTGTCTAACTATTGAACTACATTGTATTGCCAACCAGATCAAAGGCAACAACAGGCCAATTCAGCAGCGGGAGGGGAAAAAAGCCAACCATGCAAAATGGGCAATTAACATTAATCATAGATGAAGTTGTTTAAGCGGATAACTAGAACCTGGTCTCTATAGCAACCCTCATAAAACAGGGCTCCTGGCTAATGCCTGGACTCTCGCCTTACCATATTCCGTGGGAACTCGAGGCCATTGTGGCTTGGCCTCTGCCGACCAAAGCGAGTTAGCAAAAAACCCCACAATGCTACTACACAGTGCTTCGTTATGCGCAGGTCAAGCTTCACACGCCATTTCTTGGCTAGCTCCGTCCTCGTCCTTTTCAGCTTCGTGGAAGAAAACAGATATGCGCCCATGTACACCCCTCCTTCTATGCACTCCAGGTAGTGCATGGAGTGGCCATGCCACACAGATTCAGGCCACCTCCTGCTTATTGCTGGAGCATGGGGCTTCTGAACATGTGGGGCTGTGAACGGAGCACCCACTTCACATAACCCCAGGGCAGGAGGCCTGCCTCCACTATACAGAGCAACTCAGGACCACGCTGCATACTGCACTGGATTTCTGTGTATGAACCTCCACTTTCGCCCTTAAGAAGCAGTCGTAGAATCACCAGTATGGATCACAGCCTGGGAAAAGTGGACGCTCTCCCAGACACCATTTCCCTGGTCAATAATCCGTCCCACTCTGGACAACTCTAGGCTTTGTGTGGAAAATCCAATACCTGCCTTTTTGATGGTGAAGCCTAATGGGACCAGTCAAGGCTTCATGTGAACCGAGTGTGCTGAGAACACTTCTCCCTTCCCCAGAATCCTCTGCAATGTGCAAAGTAAATAATACCACCCACTGTCCCTCCCCCTCCCCGAGTTGAACGCCCTCCAGTGACATGATATGGTCCACCCCTCCCCTCATCCAAATCCACCATTTTTGTTCTGCATGCGCTTTAGTTTATTCTCGTAATTCTAATTCCCAATTATAACAATATTTTTAAGTGTACATCACTGCATATGCCTGTGTGTGTTCCTCCCTATTCTCCTTTCTCCTCCACCCTTTCGGTTATTACTCCATTGTCTGTGTTAAACCACAATCTCGTTGTGGGCAGAGGCCCATTCGGTTTTGCCTGTGTAAAGCACCAAGTACACCAAGGTCCCCATATAAAAATTACGAGTGATAAAAAAAGTAGATGCGATACCTGCTCTCTGAAAGCAGGAAGTTCACAAATCTCTGATCAAGCCTACAGCTGATTATTGATATTTGGATAAGCATTTGGTTTTCTCAGCATCTAACCACAGAGGCCCATTCGGTTTTGCCTGTGTAAAGCACCAAGTACACCAAGGTCCCCATATAAAAATTACGAGTGATTAAAAAAAGTAGATACGATACCTGCTCTCTGAAAGCAGGAAGTTCACAAGTCTCTGATCAAGCCTACAGCTGATTATTTATATTTGGATAAGCGTTTGGTTTTCTCAGCATCTAACCTAAGTTCTTCCCCATTCAAGAACAGCGTTAGCCAACTGCTACACCAAGAATTGTATTAGTCGTTTGGTCCACAGACAAGAAAGCAACCAAGGGTGATGAGCGTCCCCATTTGCACTAGAGAGGCATCTCCACTATCCAAAGAGAATGGGGGCCTCAAAAGTATGTACCTGAGGTTCAGGGGTGCAAGCATTATTGTAGAACTGAAGGACCATATTAGTGGAAGGAAGACATGGAGACCCAAGTTTGCCACTGACAAGGGAGGCCCAGTTCTCACAGTTGGGTTCTGTGTCATTCTCACCCATCTCTACCTGCTTCTGCCAAAGTCACTGGACAAACTGTCACAAGGGCAGCCCCTGGGCTAGGAAGGACTCCTGGTTCACATGTACAGGAGAATGAAGCAGTAGAACGTTCAGCATGGCTGATTTCCCACAAGCTGCTGCTCCGTGCTCGTTTCTCCCTTTACCCCGATCGTACGTGTTAATTTCACACCATGTGCTGTGCGGCCGCATTTTGCTCCGCAGCTTTTCCCGATTTCCCCCGCGTCTACAGCACCCAGAAAATATGTATTTTTTTAAAGTGCAGTGAGCAAAGAGAGGGGGGAAGCGGCTTTCTCTCACATGTGCTGGTTTTCTCTTTGTATCATGCTTTTATGCAAAGGAACAACCACAGGTACATACGTTGCTACACAGATGAAACACATGTGGCACAAAGATTGAAATGTTAGAGCAACACTGGGGAGACCCAGTTTTAAATTCCCACTCAATCCTGAATCTCCTTAGATGACCTTTGGCCAGTCACTCAAAATAATCTACCTCACAGGATTGTTGTGAGTATGAGGAAAGAACCCTGTATACCATCCTGACCTCCTTGTGGGGAGGGCAGGACCAAAGTTACTTGGAAAGAAATGTCAGGGGTCCTACCGTACATCCCTCCGCCGTCTGAAAGGCAGTGAACTGGGACAAGCAAGAAGGCAGTCCCTGCTCTTACAAAACATTCTCTCTGGGAAAATCCTCCTTGACTGTACCTGGCTAAGTGGTTAATGTGTTGGGCTAGGAAGATAGGGCTTGAAATCACCACTCAGCCAAGAAGCTCAGTGGACGATGAGCCTCGGACAGCCCTGCTCCCTCTCAGCCTAACTTACCCCACAGGGTTATTGTAAAGATAAAATCGGGGCAGGGGAAATACCTGTGTGTTCACAGCCACTTGGAGGAAAGGTGAGATAAAAATGCAGGAAAGGTGGGGTTAGAAACTGCCATCAATATTTAAGAAAGCTTTTGAATCTTCTTTGGGTTCAGTTCGTTGTTGCCTGAGCCAGCTTCGTTTAAGGTTCTCTTTGACTCAATTTAATTGATATTTGATTATTTTTTAAAATAGTGTACAACCAGAAGTTAGTGGCTTTTCTAACTAAAAAATGGGGCACCAATGTTTCAAATAAAGGAAGCGGAGAAACCTTCTTATTGGTTTCCTCAACAGCCCGCAGACCAGGAGTTACCCAGATGTTGGGCAATGACAGCTACTAGGATTTTTTGCTTTTCACTGACACCATGTCCACCTAAACAGTCAGGTGTCCACCATAACAGTCACATCAAGTGTAAGCGATGTCCCTGGCCTGCTTAGACTCTGACACTGTCCAGAGAGCTGCCGTGTGAAACAGGATAGGAAAACGAGCTAGGAAAGGACTTGATCCTGGAAAGGTCCCTCTTTGCATTTGCACACCACGGCATGGCTAACGGCCACACCACAGCCATGCTTTGATAGAGCTGATTAGAACCTATTATATAAATGACGACGACAATAAAACATCCCTGATAAAGACCTAATTCCCCCCTCCCCTTTTTTGCATCGCCAAAGAGAGACAGCCGAGAGAGCAACCAATTTAAGGGTTGACTACCCAACTGTCAGACACTGCGACTGTGAAGCTATTTTATACCTCATTTACTTGACCTACTTGCCTATTTAAATACAACACATTTGAGATTTGCAGCTTTATTATTGTTATTTTAAGAAAGAAACATGGGTTGAAATCCGGCATTATACCAAACTATGATCTGAGATTAGCTAGGCCGATTGAGACATTAAGGCCATCAGGAAAAGTCCCGGTGGGCCGATGGCCTGGAGGCTAACCCTTGTTGGGACGGCCCTGGGGCGGCCCCCAGTGAAGTGGGCAGGTGCCACTGCTGCTGTGCATTTACTTGACCTACTTGCCTATTTAAATACAACACATTTGAGATTTGCAGCTTTATTATTGTTATTTTAAGAAAGAAACATAGGTTGAAATCCAGCATTATACCAAACTATGATCTGAGATTAGCTAGGCCGATTGAGACATTAAGGCCATCAGGAAAAGTCTTGTTGGGCCGATGGCCTGGAGGCTAACCCTTGTTGGGGCGGCCCTGGGGTGGCCCCCAGTGAAGTGGGCAGGAGCCACTGCTGCTGTGAGTAAGGAAAAGCAGCCATAGTCCCACACACACACCACAAATGAGGCAAGCAGGAGCTGCTGTCGTCACCCCCTCTACCGTGAGCCAGGAGAGCAGGATCTGCTGTCACCACCCCCTCTCCCTTGAGCCAGGAGAGCAGGATCTGCTGTCACCACCTCCTCTACCGTGAGCCAGGAGAGAAGGATCTGCTGTCACCACCCCCTTTACAGTGAACATGGTGAACAGGATCTGCTGTCTCCACCTCCTCTACCATGAGCCAGGCAAGCAGGAGCTGCTGTCGCCTCCCATCTACCATAAGCCAGGTGAGAAGGAGCTGCTGTCTCCACCCCCTCTACCATGAGCCAGGCGAGCAGGAGCTGCTGTCGCCCCCCATCTACCATAAGCCAGGCGAGCAGGAGCTGCTGTCACCACCCCATCTACCGTAAACCAGGTGAGCAGGAGCTGCTGTCACCACCCCTTCTACCGTGAGCCAGGCGAGCAGGAGCTGCTTTCACCACCCCCTTTACAGTGAACATGGTGAACAGGAACTGCTGCCACCCCCTCTACCGCGAGTGAGCTGAGCAGGAACTGCTACTGCTGGCCCCTCTATCTGAACAAGGCAAACAGGAGTGGCTATCAGCATCCCTCACCACAAGACACTGAAGCTGGTAGCTTACAGTCCCTGACTTGCAGGACTTGTATATGAACCAGTCTGCCACAATTATGCTTCCTCTTTTCCTTCCCAGTCTCATTCCCTCTTAATTAATCTTCACTGAATTCAAAGAGAATCACTCCTGATTAAATATGTGTACAATGGCAGCCTTCAATCGAAGTCTAGCTAAAACTGACATGCGCAGTGGTTAGCGTGCCAGATTACTATCAAGGAAAGCTGGGCTTCAACTCCTACTTTCTGGTGAAACTCACCGAGTGACCTTGGGCAGTCGTTTTCTCTCCGATTAACCCTCCTTCATAAGGTTCCTCTGTGGATAAAATGGAACACTGCATGCCCACTGAAGCTCCCTGGCAGAATCTAATAAATCAAATTAATTGTTACTAAGTCCCACCAATAGAATGACTTAGTCACAATTAATTTAATTGCCACTTCTTTCATTTACCTGGAATGGGCCCTTTGTTCTTTTTTGTTGAATTCATACAATTTCCCTATTAAACAAATTCCATCTAAATCTGAGTGTAAAAAAGGTAAAGGTAAAGGTTCCCTTGCTTGAAAGCTAGTCGAATCCGACTCAAGGGTTGCGGTGCTCATCTCCGTTTCAAAGCCGAAGAGCCAGCGCTGTCCGAAGATGTTTCCGTGGTCATGTGGCCGGCATGACTAAACACCAAGGCGCACGGAACACTGTTACCTTCCCACCGAAGTGGTACCTATTTATCTACTTGCCATTTCTTGCTTTCGAACTGCTAGGTTGGCAGGAGCTGGAACTAGAGACGGGAGCTCACTCCGTCATGCGGCACCTGGGTCTTGAACTGCTGAACTACCGACCTTCCACAGCCTGCAGTTCAGCATCTTAACCACTTGATCAATCAAGGGATTTCTTTTCCAGGATCTACTTGGTCTGGTTTGCACGTATGTATGATATCAAGTTTAAAATGTTTGAGATATCCCAAAACCAATCAGATGACTGGGATTATAGATGTTCCTGTATGTACAGAAATCATTACATATACTGTAAAGAGAAACCTTGTCTCTTTTGATATGCTAAACCACCTATTGAGTTTCGTTGACAATTGTAACTGGCTATAAAATCAGATCAGACTGTTAAAAAATTTTTTAGAAAGGAACTATTTGTTTGGCTTATTGTGCCCCAGTGTTGTAATTCTGTTTTCTGCCCTGGTAAATTCAACAGAACCTAACAAAAACATTTGCTGTAATATGGAGAAATACCCCAACGTCCAATATTCAAGCATAGTTTTCTTATCTAATGCCTAACCATAAAACCACTCTTAGAAGCCAGATGCATCCTTTATAGCAAGTGCTAACCTTTCAAAAATTTAAGTTAATTATTTATGAGGGAAAGGCATTTTAAAATATGTTTGAAAGCACTATCGGAATGTATTATTGAATGTCTTTGGAGCACATGACTCTCTTCCTAATTGCCTCCGACTGGAGCTGTGCAATATATATAGTGCATCTTGCAGCTCTACGTTCTACTTCCTTCTAGTCTTTCAAGCAAGGCAGAAAGAGCTGTGATCTGGGAAGTCCCTGGTTCAAACAGAAACGAATTCACTAGGTAGCCAGCCCTCAGGCAAAACTCTCCTTCTGCCTCAGTTGCCCCATCTGCAATATGGGAAGGATTACTGAGGCAATCTGTGTGAAATGCTTTGTACACTGAAAGCAGAATAGTAAAGCTAAAGGTAAAGATTTCCCTTGCTCGAAAGCTAGTCGAATCCGACTCTAGGGATGCGGTGATCATCTTCATTTCCAAGCTGAAGAGCCAGCGCTGTCCGAAGACGTTTCCATAGTCATGTGGCTAGCATGACTAGACGCCGAGGCACATGGAGCAGGACCTGCTGAGGCATGACTAGACGCTGAGGCACATGGAACGCTGTTACCTTCCCACCGAAGCGGTACCTATTTATCTACTGGCAATTTCTTGCTTTCGAACTGCTAGGTTGGCAGGAGCTGGGACCATAGTCTGCAGTTCAGCGTCTTAACCACTTGAGCCACCGCAGCAGAATACCAATGCTAAATATGGATCCAGATGGTCAGCTGTGTTGGTCTGAAGCAGTAGAACAAATTTGAATAAAATTCTGAATAAAATAAAACCTTGAATCAAACTTTGCTGGTCTTAAAGGTGCCACTGGACTCTAAATTTGTTCTAATGCTAAATATGTACATATTCCAGGAGGCCTAAAAAACCACAAGACACAGAAACAATGGCAAAGGAGATCTCTGAGGACTGGATACCTGTAGCCAAACATGAAGCACTTCTCACCAATTTTTTTTTTAATGAATACATCGAGCCACACTAAACACACTATAGCCAGGACAATGTAATGGTTACAGCAGGAGTCCCCCACAGGATGCCCACAAGTGCCAGCGTGCCTGCTGACAGCTTTCCCGGTGCCAGGTGTTTTTAGAATGTGGGTGGGGCCAGGTGGGTCTTTTGCCCAGCAGAGCTTCTGATAGGCTGTTGGAAATCTGCCAGATAGTGCCAGATGAGTGTTTATTGGCCAGCTCAATGTATACAGTTTGTATGCAAGAAAATATTGTAAACAGTGGCCCTTTTCACATTACCGTTCTAAACTGGATGTTTTTCGTTGTGGGCCTGATTTTGCGTAAAGTGATACAGGGATGTGGTGTTTCATACAGCGGATTTCCTTCTGTTAATGAGCCATCTCTGAAGTTCTATGACCATTTCAAACAGGGCTGCTTCCCCCACCCTGCCTTTTTTGGCACAAAATCTTCTTCAGACATTTAAAAACATTCTAAGGTGAGTGCTATAGCGCTAAACCACTATGGCCCTCACCTTAGAACATTTTTTAAAAGTCCGAGGAAGATCGCATGGCAGAAAAGGGTGGGAGGAAAGCGACATTGTAGGAAGCACTATGGACATTTTAAACAGCCCATCACAGCGATTCAGAAGTACAGCGAAGGGGTTGCAAATGGAAAAAAGCAGTTTCCCTCAAAGGCAGCTCAACCACTTTTTGCTAACCCGACGCAAGCGGGTTTGTATGAACAGGTAAATAAATTCTGCTAGCAGCCGGTTACTAAAATGGGTCTGACTGAAATGACAGCAAAAATCTATTAGCAACTAGTTACTACAATGGAATACAAAGGCCGTTTGAAAAGAGTCAATATGTTTATTTCAAAAAGCATACTCTTCAACACAGCTTCTTTCTGAAATGTCTGAGTTATGCATAACCTCACTCCCTGACATTTTCTGGCTCATTTCATCGTTCCACCTTCTGTGTCAGCCATTTTGTGGTTGCCCCCCCCCCACATCAGATTTCCAAAGATGTCCACTGACTTGAAAACATTGCCCCCCTCCCAAAGTTAGGGCATCTGACTAGAATCTGAGAGACCTGTGTTCAAATCCCCATTCTGCCACCAAGCTCTCTGAGTAACTGTAAGTCAGTAACAACTCTCTCTGTGCATTCACAGTAAACTTTTTTACTCTCATTCTTGAATTGCATGCTGCTGCTGCTGCTCTCTGTAGCAAGCATCTTCTTAAAACTGAAGCAGCGTTCAGAAACTCCACTCAGGATGGCTGAATTGCATGAAGGAAGAGAGCCAAGAGGTCTCCCATGCCATCTGCTCCTCTCGTCACTCAGTTCTGTATGATGACGCTCTTGAGTTTCACCTCCTGATTCTAGAAAATACAAAAACCTCTAAAATTACTCAGCTATGGTCCGGGTCACACCAGCGAGATAATCCGGGGGGCAACTGAGGCTTTTTGCTCCGGAGCAAAAGGAAGTGCGGTATCATGATCAGACGTTTTCCCCAAGGCTCCGTGCACATGCCGTCAGCCGCGATCACACGTTGATGGTGAAGTGTGGCAGTTCAGCAGTACGCATTAGTGCACATGTGCAGTTCCGTGCTTGCGCACATACCACTGGATGCGACAGGATACCAGCACTTCCGCAATCCGACACTTGCCCACGCCCCGCGTTTTCCGGAAAATAGTGCAATTCCCCAGGCATCTTTTAACTCCACTTCTTTGGCCGGGTGATACAAGTTGCCGACGGGTGCGGGACACTTGCCAGATGTCCCCGTGTAATCGCGCCCGTAAAATCTGCCCACCATTCATCCCTATCACGCGGCTAATTCTGCATGTGACCGGACCCTATGTCCCCTTCACATTTTGTTTATAAGGTATCACACTTTTATCCCATTCAAGAATATCTGAGCTATTCTGTTTTGTCTTCACAACGATCCTGTGAGATTGGCTGATTTTGATCCAAGTAACTGAGTGGGGATTTGGACTCAGTTCTGAACCCAGTCCTTTAAGCACCCCTCTTCCTTCAAGCGACAAAACACTGGGATTTGAATGTGAACTGCCAAGGCACAGGGACCTAGAGAGGGGCTGGTCTTAAGCAATCAGCCAAACTTCTAAGAGAGTTTTTCAGTTTTCCAATGAAACATAACAATGTATGTTTCCATTAAAGTCGACTGGTTAAACTTTACTAGCACAAATATTTACCTTGGTTGGGGGGGGATATTCAAATCCTGTTTAAAACATAAAATACAGAAAAGGCCACAGGCCTTTGATTCCGAAATAGGAACTGTGGCATATACAGATTTTTCCGTATATTTTTTCTGTTTCTCACATGCTTCTGCCTTCTATTATTGCCCTTCTTGCAACAAAATAATAATAATAATAACTTCTCTGTCAGCTGCTCACACTGGATGCATTCATTTTCTTTAGATTTTTTTTCATGGTTATTGATTTCCTGCCCCTTGAAGGGGCTTTGTTTCTGACTCAACGGGCTGGCCATTAAAATAAAGGCTGTTAAAACTAACAGGAGGTTTGTTTTTTTTTAAAAAAAACAAACTTAAAATTAGTTTTTATCCTCATTCACATTCACCTAAGCCAAATGCAAACATGAAAACTAAAAAAAAGAGGAAACATTTAGTGCCTTCCAGCACTAAGAGGGGACATTTCCCCATAATTTCATTATCAAACACAGGAGGACTGTTTTCTAAACAGGAAATGCAACCTTGTTAAAGGGGCCACTTTTTTTAATGTAAGCTTGCCAGAAGTTGTTTTGAAGCAACAAGACTTTGAAAGAGATTTTATTTAGGCAGCCAAAGAAGCCCATAAATCATCTCAATAAATAATTACACCATCTTTCCCCCAGATCCCACATACAGCAAAAGCTAATTGACTAACCAGGCGAATGGGTGACTATCATGGCAGCATCTCACAACTGCCATCTGTGTTGCCCAATCAAACACAACGTCCCTCGGAAAACTTGTTGGCTGTGTCATTCATCTCCCACTTTGCCACCCTGAGTCCCATCACCAGTAATGTGCATTTGATGTGCCTGCTAGCGCCAGTATCTTTGCTGTGTCTTCCATTTCCCATTGTCAAACTGTGCATGGCACATATTTGCACATGCACACATTATCCTAAGGAAAAACAGCAGTCAGGATTGGTGCACCAACAAGTAACACGCTGCACAGACAGTGTGATAGGGTGGAAATATTAAGACATGGTCAGAAGATGAGAAGAGGTAGAGGTCAACAAGCCAACCTACTGAGGAACAGAACTGTAAGAACTTGTTCACACATTAAGTTCAATAATATATTCATGATAACCTTTAAATACACCCAAGTAGACTCATGGTTAATATTAATTCAGTTGAAATATCTGTATCAAGTTCACTGCTATTACCTTGGAGCGGCTGAACTGCACACGTGAAACACTAAGGCCTTGTCTAACACTAACCCAGATCTCAGATGCTCCTGTGCATATTCCTCACAGTCTCACTGCCTCATGGGTACTGTGGTGAGATATGACTGAGTGAATCTTTCATGTGCCAATGTATCATATACCTACCTTAGTATTACATATGATGTAAGTAGTGTATTTATTCAAAAGAAAGACAACTCTGCATGTAAGATGACACCCCCCCTCAATGTTATACACAAAAAAGCTTTCAGTATTGGACACAACTGTAACTTGTATGCAAATTTAAGATGAACCTCTTTTTTTATGGCATACCTGTAAAGAGAGCTAGTCTTGCAACTGAGTAAATACTATACTTCAATAAAAGCGCAGTTTAACCACCATAGCTACCATGGTGTTTATTCCTGTTACTCCCAGGAATGATGAACCCTGGGTAATTTCTTGGAAACAGAGGGAACTTCCTGTGCAGAGATACCGGTTTACTGTTGCCATCAGACTCCAACACTTACAGGCCTTAATTCTTCCGAGGGAAGTCTAACATGTTTCATTCGTAAAGTGTCCCCAGTTTCATTCGTAAAGTGAACAGACATATGCACACACATGCAGGATGTATGTGCATTCACTTGTACAGATAAACAGGGCTAAGACAAATTCCAAATGTGGAATTCAGTGCAAATCCTAACATTCATGATGTTGGCCAACTTTCATGAATGCATCGCTTGATGAATCAAAGACCGTGGCTGCAGATTTGATGTGTATCATGACACAACTCCAAATGCCCATCTAAGCCCACAAGCCATTCATCTGCACTGCATTGTTTTCAATGCATTCAAAAGAACGTTCCAATCCACACTGCTGTGCAACTAGTCATATGTATCTCATCCCGTTATTGAATGGCATTTCAGTCTTAAAAAGCATTTTAAAATGCATCCACGTAAGAAAGAATGCTAATTTTCTGAAGTGCGATGATTGGCTAGATGGAGTGGAGATCTAATGGACAGGTCTGCTTAGCTCAGGGGTGTCGAACACGTGGCCCGGGGGCCGGATCAGGGCCCTGGAGGGCTTCTATCAGGCCCGCAGTGGAACTGGCTGTCTTCTGCTTCTTCTTCCAGTTCTGCTGCTGCTGCATCATCGTAGGTTTGCAGCTTACAGATACTCACCTGAACAGCATACTCAGGATTGCAACAGCACAGACATTTTGATGCAATAATTCAGAGCAAGAGGTGTCAGTTATCAGACACTGTTGAATAAACAAAATATTACAAGAGTGCTAATGTTTTAAGCATGTTTTTATTTTAAGTTAAAAAAATCCCTTTGTGTTTGTGTCCTTTATAAACCATATATCTCCACTACCTGGCATTACATTTTATGACACGTGGCCCAGCCCAACAAGGTCTCATTTATGTCAGATCCAGCCCTCATAACAAATGAGTTCGACACCCCTGGCTTAGCTCAAGGGTTGGTTTCTCTCTTGCAGTGACTTCCATCCTTGGACACAGAAGGGCCTTATCTGCCATGATATCACACTTTGGAACTCCCTCTCCAGGGGGAGTCACCTAGCACCACCATTTAACCAGGCACTAGGTGAAGTCGACCCCTTTTCACAGAACATTTCTAAGTCATTCATTTCACAGTTTTCTTGCTACCCAAAAGGGATTTTGCTAGGTGTGATTTTTTAATTGATGTTTTCATACTATTGTATGAAATTTTTTGACAATTCTGTGCTGCTGCAGCTGCCCTTGGCTTTTATCCTTTTTGTAGCTCACCAGCTGAAATTTTGTAAGTTGCCGCAAGGATTCTTTTCTAAGCTTGAAAGTCAGGCCAGAAACACTATACATTTTTTTTTAAGTACACCAGAGTTTTTAAGACAGATTGTTCATTTGTTTGGGGAGAGGGGAGGAAACATAAGTATTTGATGTCTCTTTTGAAAGGAGAACATTTTAAACATTTACAAGATATACGCTCCCCCCCCCCCTCCCCGGTCCCTTTCATTAATGTTCTCTCTCTGTGTCCTGTTTAGATGGGAAGTGTATACTGGTTGTCAGAGAGTTGGGAACAGGTCAGCCATTCAAGCTCAGTTTAAAAACCAGAGTGAGGGGCAGAAACACTTGAGAGTTTTTGCTTAATAAACCTCATTTACATCAGCTTACAGGAAAAAGAATCAATTTCAGAGTTCTTCAAAGTAAAGTGTGGAAGAATCAAGGAGTCTTTTCCCCCCCAACCTCTGAGTGAAGTTCATTTGTTTTCCATTCTAATCCTTTCTTTTATACGATTAGTGACTGTTATTTAAGTTAAACTATTCATTTTGCCTTCAGATATGCAATGTATTACAAGCTGCTTTTCAATTAATCTTAGCCCTCGAAGACTGCAAACTCTCTGACAGCTTCCTCAGGATTCTCACGGTTCTGTGAGCATTTCACAAAAATTACTCTTCATAACTGTGTACATTATAATTTGCACATTAAACGCAGCAGGTTTTCACCTTAGGCCGGTTGCCAAGAATAACCTCCCCCCCCGCCGCCTGCCCGTTCCTCTCTTAAATCCTCTTTCTTTTGGTAAAATGATAATTATGAATGTGCAACTAGCCAC
Organism: Gekko japonicus; assembly: GCF_001447785.1. Lineage (NCBI taxonomy): Eukaryota > Metazoa > Chordata > Lepidosauria > Squamata > Gekkonidae > Gekko > Gekko japonicus. The sequence continues at coordinate 724,090 of NW_015170291.1, read as the reverse complement.
AAAAGGAAAGCGTAGGGGGAGGCGTTTAGGGGAACATTCTCTCTCCGAGTACCTAAAAAAACTGCCGCCGCCAAAGATGAATTGTATCTCCGGCCCCACTACCTCTACCCCATACACCCACGCCAGTATCACGTAAAATGCAACAAATAAATAATACTTTGCATTAGTGTAGCACATTTCAAATGTGCATTGCACATGCATGTTCAGCAGTCCCTTCAACTGTTTGCTAAACTACGCTGATGTTAAGTTGTGGCAGCCATGCCAGAGAGCTTCTGGCTGAACTGGCGTTAGAACCCAGACCTGAGTGGCATGATTCAGACATTAAAAACAGAACATGGTTTGCCATTATCTGGATGACCCTGGGAGACCCTCAGACTCCTGTGCTGCCTTGCCTCTCCCTTTGTAAACAGTGACCTAATCCTTTGCTGAGACACTGGGGACAAATGAACAAGGGGATAGGGGGGAAATACCGCTAGGATTTTGTGTACAATGTTCTACAAATCCATACTCAATATATTCCTCGACCTTAATGGGGTCTATTGTTCTGCGATGTTTCAGACCCCGCCATACACACATAGACACTCGCAATGCATTACCTTGGTTTCTTTGCATTTATTTTCTAATTTTTCAAATCCTGTTTTTGCACTGTTTACGGGTAAGTCTTCCACTGTTTTACTGTATTGTTTTCGAATTTTGTAATCTGCCTTGAATCGCAGGAAGAAAGGCAGCCCATTGGATGGATGGATGAATGAATGATGCAATTTTTTATTTTTTTTGTAAATTGCAGTGTATGCTTCCACTGGGCCATTGTTACCCCAATAGTACACAACAGGAAACTGAAAGGGAAATATAAGGTAAAATTGACTAAATGCTCTGTTTTCTCCCTAATGTATTTGCCGCTGTCCCTGTACTGCTAAGGGGGAAATGCTTAATAAAGGGAAGGTCTTTTTTTTCTTTCTTTCTTTGCAGCTGGTGTCACGCTAAAAAAAAACTCCAAGGTTTTATTTTTATGACTTACTTTAGGGTCTATTCAACACCACTACCAACATAAATATCTTGAATTAATAAAGTGCACTTTTAATTCCATAACGGGCAACATGCAATCCTGCTGTGTAGGACAGAATATGAACTGTAGCTTGTGGCTTGTATATAACAGCAAACTATGACTTGCTACAAAAGCATAAGTCTTTTGTTAGATCAACACGAGTGAGGGGAGGATGGGTCAGATCATTCAAACCCAAGAATCCCTCAGGCTCATTCACAAAACAGGAGACATGGATTGTCATTCTCTGCCTTTGGCTCGCAGCTCATACTGCTAGCCATCTGTGTTAAAGCACTAATCAGTTAATGGAGTCACACCTCTATCTGGCTTTCACAGTTAAAACCATTTTTTTCATCCCTTTAGTACAAGAAGAACTAAAAACCTGCAAGCAATACTTACTGAAGTCCCATCAGTAAAGAATAATGCAAAGTCTATGAGTGAAAACAGCTCACAGGCTGCTAACCTACCTCTCCCCCCCACACACACACACTAACTAATGCGCCACACATTGTTCTCCAGAGATAAACAACACAATCCGTTTTAATGTTTGTTACCACTTAAGGCTGCAGAGTCTAATTTGAGAGCCTCTTCCTTTACAAATACAGGTGTTTCCCTTTGGCTAATTGAATGTGACTGACGCCAAATTGTTGATAGGTCGAAAACCATCTTGTAATCCTGCTGGGAATTTACGAGAGGCCACGTTTCAATGCAAGTTGTTCTCCAGAGAAGATGCAGACACAAAGCCTTGGAAGGCCTCCTTCATGTAGTACTACGGAACTCTCTTAAGTAAAAATGCAGACGATTGCACTGCATGCAGAACAGTTATCGAGCCTCGCCTTAATTCTACTTAACACTAGCTCAGACACCATATGAACACACATGAAGTTGCTTTATACTGAATCAGACCAGAGGTCATTTCCAGCAGGAGCTCACAGGAGCGGAGCTCCGGCAGTAAAGAGCCCAGGGGGTGGGCATGTGCAACAAGCCCCGCCCCCTGCTCCCAGCAGCCCCGGGCCACAAGGAGCAAGAAGCAGCCAGGTAAGTTGCAGGGAAACCCCCCCCCCATAGCTTGTAATCCAAAAGAGTCCAGTGGCACCTTTAAGGCCAAGTTTTATTCAGGTACAAGCTCTCCCTCCTCTGCGAGAGCAGAGGTCCACGTCTCCCCCCCAAAAGCTAGAAATCCAACACAGTCCATTGGAGCCTGAGCGGTAGGTGTTGCCTTCTGACACACTTCCGGTGATGTCAGGGGATGTGGCATATGCAAATAAGTTATGTTAATGAGTTATGCTAATGAGCTCCTGCACCTCTATTTCTACGAAATGACCCCTGAATCAGACCCTTGGTCCATCAAGGTCAGTACTGTCTAATCAGGCTGGCAGCCGCTCTCCGGGGTCTCAGGTGGAGGTCACCCGATCCTTTTAACTGGAGACGCCGGGGACTGAACTCGGGACCTTCTGTGTGCCAAGCAGATGCTCTACCACTAAGCCATGGCCACTCCCTTCCCCACAGCATTTGCTGGCAAAAGCCATACATAGGAAGCCGGTTCATCTAGTGCTGACTCTCAGTATCTCAGAAAGGCCTTCCCCAACATTTTTTTGAACAATACAGGATCTTCAACCAACAGATGCTCTAACTCTGAGCCACAGCCTCTTAATGAAGTCTACTGGAATTACCATATAAAGCTGCCTTATACCAAACGGTCTGTCTCAATCCGTATTGTTGATTCTAAACTGCAATATCCCTCCAGGGCCTCAAGCAGAGGAAAGGGTTTCCCCGACACCTGCTGCCTGGAATCCTTTAAGTGGTGATGTCAAAGCTTGAGCCTGGGACTGCAAATACTCTGCAGGTGAGCCTTTCTGATTACCTATATAAACGCATGAATCTAATTTATACTGAGCCGTACCAATGATCCCTCTAGCTCAGTACTATCTGCTCTGGCGGCAGCAGGCTTTTCCAGGGACCAGGAGGCCAAAAAGCCCTTCCCAGCCTCTGCTACCAAAGATCTTTCAGTGATGCCAAGGCATGAACTTGGGTCCTTCTGAATGTGACTCTAGCACTCAGAATTAAACTTCATTGGTCTTAAAGTTGCCTTTGGAATCAAACTTTTTTCTGTTATAGAGTACAGTACAACAGCCATATCTCAAAGCCTGGCTTGGCATAGGAAACATTTTGTCATCCCTGTACTAGACCATATGCGTAAAGAGAACCAGTGTGGCTGGCAGCAGGTGGAACTGCGTTCTTTAGGTATCCAGTCTAATCACTTCACAGACGTACCCTCAGCCACCATCTGCATGCCTCCATTGGAATACTGGCTGGGCAATGATAAAATCATAAAACACAAAGCCGTTAAAATGGAAAGCACATCCGTGCACCAATGTGCTCAAGCCGTGCATCAATGTCCTCAGGGTTTATTTTCACACAATGCTAGTGACTGCATGGGAGCCATTGCTGGACTGGCCAGTGCCCTTACAATAACATGAAAAGCACCTAGCCATACGGGAGGAGTATTATCCGCAGCTCTTCTCCACCTTACTAGCACAGCCCCTCCTGGAGACATATCCCTGGATGCTTCACAGCTGGTTCATATATTCATGCCCCGAATGATTACAACATCCTGCATGTATGAACAGGCCCCTCACAGTTAGAACTTTCATATCAGTTCATGCAGCTCCTGTGTTAGGTGACAGGACTGTGGCTGAATGTGCTTGGCATGCAGAAAATCTCTGCTTCAGTCCCTGGTTCAGTCCCTGGCATCTCCAGTCAAAAGATCACAAGCAGCAGGTACAGGGAAATTCCTCCCTCTACCTGAGATCCTGGAGTTCCACTGCCAGTCAGAGTAGACAATATTGAGCTAGGTAGACCACGGGTCTGACTGAAGATAATTTTAATTTATCCACTTAGATATTTATAGCCCAGTTTTCTGGCAAATCAATAAATAGGTACCACTTCAGTGGGAAGGTAACACCGCTCCATGCCCCTCAGCGCTTAGTCATGCCGGCCACATGACCACGGAAATGTCTTCGGACAGCGCTGGCTCTTCGGCTTGGAAACGGAGATGAGCACCGCCCCCTAGAGTTGGATTCGACTAGTTTTCAATCAAGGGAAACCTTTACATTTTACTTTCTTCCCAATGGGGACCAAAATGGCTTACAACATCATTCTCCCATCCTCCATTTCATGCAGTAGGTTAGCCTGGGAGAGAGTGACAGGTTACCCAGCGAGCTTCCATGTTTGAATCTGGGTCTCCCTGATCCTAGTCTGACATGCTACCCATTATACCGTGCTGACTTCATGGGTTCAACTAAGCCCATTCATACAGAGCCTATGTAATGGAAGGTAGCAACATCACACGATGAATATGCGTGTGTGAACCAGCTGTTGGTTACTCAGCCCTTGATGACTCTCTCCTGAATGTGTGGCAGACATCCCTTACGTTTGAAGGGATGCCAGGTGATCCAGAAGTCCGGTCTGTTGTCTCGTGGCAGCTGCAAGCATCGAGCGACGCTTTGCTAGGCCAGTCATTTCTACCCAAATTTCCTTCTGCTCCTACCTCTGTTGTCATTCATTTTTGATCACACAGAGGCACGGAGATCTGAACGCTTTCCCACTTTTGCTAACACACTCTGCAGGCTCTGACGAAGTTCCCAAACACAGGACGGCGACGACTCCCCCAGAACACTCAGCTCCGGGATAATTGCAACATGTCATTTGCCAATGCGTGGCATGCTTCGAGATTGACTGACAGCTCTTACATTCCCAAGGTGGCCCTGGCCAGTAACGAGATATATAGGTTTGGGAAGCATTTCCAAACCATGAGCATGCAAAATAGCACCGGAGATGCCAAGAACATAATTATCAATGTTCTTTCAAGTTAGCCACACATGAGGAAGGCATCCTCATTCTATCATAAAGACCTGCAAACAGCTGCAGCCATATGTGGCTCACCAACAGTGAACATATTCTCATTTTAAATCTTCCACAGCAGCGTTATTATTGCTGCGGAAGACCCAGGAAAGGGTAAAGAGGAGAATCAAAATTGAAAAAGCAAACCTCACCCTTTGTAAACCGACTTAAAATAATCACAAGTCAAAGTACCGCACCCAGAAAGCACCAGAGGGATGGATTTAGCTTCTACTGAACAAAAAAAAAAAGCCAAGTGATGCTGAATTTTTGAAAACAGTCTCACCTATGCAAATCAGGCACCACTGCATATAATTTTTCATAATCCATTTTGCTTTGATGGCCATATGGAAGGACACCCCTTTCGGCGCCCTGGCTGGAGAGTCATGGAAACTGTCCATTTGCCTTCTAGCCGATCCCCGTCACTTGCAAAACCCAGCATGGCAAAAAACTGTGAACCTCAAAAGGTGAGTCTGGGCCAGTAAAACGGGGAAGGGAGGCCGATGTACACTGCCCTAAGCTCCTTTGGAGGAAGACGGAGATAAAAGGGAATAAATCAAAGGGCTTGCTGTTGTGCTTGATGAAAGGCCATTTATGGCCCCAGTCATACGAGCTGGATATCATGGGGGGAGGCGTGGCTGTTTGCCCCGGAGCGAAATACCACGCGGCCGCCGGATCAAACATCCAGCCGATGTCCCGTGGTTCGGGGGGAGGAGCCAATCATACGTCAATCCTGCGGCACGGCAAAGAAGCGGCGTGGCAAAGAAGCGGCGCGGCAGGGGTTGTGGGTTTTTTTTACCGAAGGGTGCGCATGCGCGTTGGGTGCTTGTGCGCATCCCGTGGAGACTTGGGGGAAAAAACCCTTTTCACGACGGGACATGGGCGGGTGCTGGATGCCACGAGCTACCACCGGAAACGTGATCAGACGCCCGCCCTTGCCCCGCGGTTTCCGGAAACTAGTACCTCGGAGGTACTAGTTTTTTACGGCGCATCTTCGGCAGGAAGCCTCGGGTTAGCCACGGGAGCTCTACGCTTCCCAGCTGTTGCGGTTTGATCGCGCCCGGAAAATCCGCCTATCTTCCATCTCTGTAGCGTGGCTAATGCTCCGTGTGACCGCAGCCTATGTTTTGCAATGGAAACTCAGGCTCTCAGAATGACAAACTGGATAACAAATCCCAAAATCTGCAGCTGCCATTGTACAAGGAGAGAACAAGCGCAGCCACTGGGATTTGAATCAATGATCTGACTCCCTCCCCCCAGGTGGCTGGTCTGCAGCTTCCCTTTCCCTGCAATATACAACACTGGTCTTCTGCACCTCAGACCCCCTTCTCTGCCTATTTCTACTTTCTCTATCACCTATTTGCACCAACTCCTCTGCCTTGGAACCCGGAGGGCTGCCTAGCCCTTGAAGGAAGCACTATAAACTTGACCAGTTTCTCAGTCCCTCATCTGACCCTTCTGTGTGCATTACGAACAAGGAGGAGAGAAGAGACTGGATTTATACCCCGCCCTTCACTCGGAGTTTCAGAGCGGCTTACAAACTCCTTTCCCTTCCCCTCCCTACAACAGACACCCTGTGAGGTGGGTGGGGCTGAGAGAACTCTTCCCAGAGCTGTCCTTGAGAAAGCAGCTCTGACAGAACTATGGCTTGCCCAAGGTCATCCAGCAGCTGCAAGTGGAGGAGTGGGGAATCAAACCCAGTACTCCCAGATTACGAGTCCGCGCATTTAACCACTGCACCAAACTGGCTACACAGACATAACTATCCAAAGTGATCAAGCAACCCTCATGGATGTTAACTGTCTCAGTCTTCATCCATCTCACAGACTTGTTGAGCAGATAAAAGGAAACCAACATGCACTGTAAGCAGCCCTGAAACTGAAGGAGAAGAAGGAGAAGGAGGAGGAGGAGAAGTAGTAGTAGTAGTAGTAGTAGTAGTACCCTGTTTTCCCGAAAATAAGACCTACCCCAAAAATAAGCCCTAGCAGGATTTCTATGCATTTGTGGTATAAGCCCCAGTGTGTCTTCTTGAGAAAAAATAAATATAAGACAGTGTCTTATTTTCGGGGAAACACGGTAGTGGTGGTGGTGGTGGTGGTGGTGGCAGCGGCGGGATTTATAACCCGCCCTTCACTACCTGAAGGAGTCTGAGAGCGGCTTACAATCTCCTTTCCCTTTCCCTCCCCACAAGAGACGCCCTGTGAGGTAGGTGGGGCTGAGAGAGATCTCTTGAGGACTGTCCTTGAAAGAACAGCTCTGGGGAGAGGAAGGCCTGCTAGGCTGCAAGCCAGAGATCCATCCAGTCACCAACAAAATGGTTGGACAAGGTAGCTGCAGCTTCTTTTCCCCGGACCTGTTCAACCTGTCCATCTTTGCAACCTGCTGTAAAATGCAGAACTCCATGTCTGATACACACCTGGTAG
>NW_015170291.1:694333-716704 GCF_001447785.1 Gekko japonicus | reverse complement strand
GAGAAGGTACAAATCTCAGGTCAAGGACATGTGGAAGGAGATGTCCAGTGGTCTCACGTCCCACTTCACTGGATGAATCTCAAGCTTGCTGCTTGGTCCCCACAGATAAAGCACTGAAAAGCAATCTCAGGAAAGAACTGTCTGAAATTAAACACTGGGGTCTTGCCTTTTGGACAAACCTCCCAATATTAGCCTTACCTTTCCCTTCATACCCACCTCACTCTGCTCTGCTAGCACAGAAAATTGCACGGTAGTCAAAACCCTTTTCCTGGGGCCTGAGCAGCAGCATCTTGCCAGAAGGACAGAATGCTTGGGTCTCGGCCAGCGCTAGCGGTGCCATTTCTTGAGGCCGAAAGCGATTCCTGCCTCTCCCGTTTCCTGCCTGGTCCTACAGCGATGCGAGGGGGCAAACGGCAGATAGTGAGAGAAGCTATTAGCAACCCCCTGGGCAGCCAACAGCTGCCCTAGACTCCTACCGTTGCTCAACCCTTTCAAGATGGCACCCTGAGAGGTTTGAAGATTCAGTGCTCGTTTTGGTTTTCAGAGATGTTCATTCAACCGTGTGTGGGGTTTTTTTGTCTCCTTTTGTGGAAAGGTTTCTGGGATTTCTTTCTAACGCCCTTCCCCTACTTATAATGAAAAGGATCTTTTAAGAGTTTGGTTTGGGATAAAACATGAAGGTAAGAAACATAGGCCTGTGTGTATCCTTTACATTTTCACCCACCTCCAATAACTCAGTGCAGTATACCTCATTCACCTCTCCTCATCACAACCCTGTGAGGTAGGCTGCAGGGGAGGGGAGAGAGAAAGAGAGAGAGACTGGCCTATGGGTCACAAAATGAACTTAGGTCCCTGCCACACGGCAGGAAAAAACCGGGCAAAGTGCGGCTTTTAAAATAGAGACGCCGCGGCGGGATCCCACGGATCCCCTGAGCCGCGGCACTGTTGCTCCCCGGCACAATCAGATGCCGGGGAGGAAGCGACAGTCGGGAGGGGGAGGCTGCCAAACTGCGCATGTCTGAGCATGCGCAGTTTGGCCAGGAGCCGGGGATGAGCCGGTGGAAGTACGCGCCTGCGATTCCACGGCCGGCCTTGATGCGCCCTTTCCCGAAGAACCACCTAGGTAGGTGGTTTATTTTTGATGCGGGGTTTTGGGTGGAAGGGCCGGATCGGGAACGGGCATGCCACGCTTCCCAGATGTTGCTGTGGGATCGCGCCCGTTTGCTGCGCCCCCGATCCGTCCCTCTTCCGGCCCAAAACCTCTCGTGTGACCGGGGCCTTACTGAGTGGGGATCTGAACCCAACTTCTTAACAAAGAAAATGTCATTGCCTACGGTATACTTTATCTGCGTAGATGAATGTGCCTTCCAAGGGTGACCAAATACAAATAGCTCCTCTATAGCTAACAGTTGTGCAGAAAAGGAAATGTTGACGAGTACAATGTCTCTGACCCTCATGACAAACTGCTCCTGTGGGGAGACTGGCCAAGTGTTAATTAATAGGAGAAACTCTGCCAGGCCCCAGGAGTCGCCCAGCCATGCCATTCCTTCCGGAAGGTGTGTGTGTGTGTGGGGGGGTCACGGTTTGCCTCAGCGTTTCCTACAACTGTCATCCCTATCATGCCCAGATTTTTCATGTGTGATTCACTCTGTGATATTTGTGGGTAATGGCTGCTCCACTCCAAACGTTCCCTCCAGGTCTCATCACATTCTGTTTTCTCACATAATATTTTACTGCGGGATTTCAGAACTTCTGGATTTCATTTCTAACTGGAGAAGGCTAAAGAGATATTGGCAGCATTTCAGAAAATGGCATCTTTAAAAGGATTGGAATGTCAACAGCGTTTGAAAAAACAAAAAACAAAGAGAACAGCAATGCTGTCTTCTTATCCCACCCCTCAAGGGGGGGAACTCCTGTAACTAAAATGCTTGCCAAAACAGAACATGGGTGTGTGGGTGTAACTGACATGTGTCTTTAACCCCTGCCCACACAAACACTTAAGAACATAAGACATAAGAGAAGCCAATGTTGGATCAGGCCAATAGCTCATTCAGTCCAACACTCTGTCACACAGTGGCCAAAAACACCAGGTGCCATCAGGAGATCCACCAGTGGGGCCAGGACACTAGAAGCCCTCCCACTGATGCCCCCCCCCCCAAGCACCAAGAATACAGAGCATCACTTGCCCCCGACTGAGAGTTCCTATCTGTACCTTGTGGCTAATAGCCACTGATGGACCTCTGCTCCATATGCTTATCCAATTCCCTCTTGAAGCTGTCCATGCTTGTAGCCCCCGCCACCTCCTGTGGCAGTAAATCCCATGTGTTGATTTCAACATGGAAAGATCAGGAACAAGCGTGCTGGCCCCTTTACCTGCCTGTGCTCAAGTATACTTGCACAAGCCCCATTCCCCATGATCTGCAATGTTTGAAAAAGCCAAGTGCCCATCCATAGACAGGATGCTTCCAACCTGACCATCACAGGTTGGAGGCCCCCAGGGCAAGCCCACTCATTCATACTCCATCTCCGTAGCCCCATTCACATTACAGTGAACGCATGCACAATCTGCACTTACGTGCACACACCTGTATGTCAGGAAAAGACAAAGCACGTTCACTTCACAAATGAAACTGAGGACCAGTTTCTGGATAAACAAGAGACTAAGATTTGAGTTTAAATCATATGTTCGGCTGTACATCAATGGAATGTAAAATGCAAATCACTCAGCACAGCTATAAAGAACAATCATTTCCACACTGTGGATTGCATGTGGATTGACTGTAACTTGTGAACAGGGCTAGTGTGTGTTGAAATCAACACATATAATAATAATATTCAACTAACAGGGTTTCTCTTTAAAAGCAGCAGCCCCGAAAGGTGTAGAGGTGGAAGGAGTTTTGTAGATTTCGGCTATGGATCAAGGGATGATCCGACAGGATGATCAACAGAAACACAGACTCAAGCCTGGTCTACACATGCAGCAGACTGAGGTGGAAGAATCCTGAGGTGACTGATTAGACCCAGAGACTAAGGTCCTTTCTGCACCAGACCTTAAATCCTGGCTCAACCCTGTCTCCGAACTTACAATCTACACTACATGCGAGTTCACCCCTGTAATTATCTTGGGGTGATTTTTGTTTCCACATCACATTGAGTTCACCCCGGTTTCGTCCACACTTGTCCCGGGATAAACGGATGCTGTTATAACCAATGTTCCCTCTAAGCTGTGGAGTCTTGTGAGCAAACTTTCTACTTTGTGAGCTGCTGGCATTAAAGTTGTGAGCGAATGATTTGGCTACTGCATAAATTCGCTTGCTCTGGAGTCATCCTCCCTGAACTAAGACAAAAACCTGTGAGCTGGAGGCTAAAATTCTGTGAGCTAGCTCACACTAACTCAGCTTAGAGGGAACACTGGTTATAACCAGGGATAAATGCAAGGTATTGTGTCCCGAGTTGAACTCTGATAAAACCAGGGGTGAGATCCAAAGGCAGAACATAAGAGACGCCAATGTTGGATCAGGCCAAAGGCCCATCCAGTCCAACACTCTGTCACACAGTGGCCTAAGAAAGTCTCATTCTACCACTCCCTCCAGCCACCGTCCAGACATGACAATTGCCTCCCTCTGCAAATGGTTGGTCCCTGACCTGGATATCCCAGGCTAGCCTGATCTCATCAGAGAAGCTAAGCAGGGTCAGCACTGGCTACTACTTCGATGGGAGACTACCGAGGAATACCAGGGTTGCTTTGCAGAAGCAGGGAATGGCAAACCACCTCCGCTCTTCTCTTGCCTTGAAAACCCCACCGAGTTGCCATAAGTCGGCTGAGACTTCGCAGCACTGTCTATCCCAAATTGCTGGGGCAATCAGGTAAGATATGGCAAGGGAGCGCAAGGGAAGAACAAAATGAGAGGAAGGAAGATTGGGGAGGGGACAGCAACATGGGAAGGACCGAGGGACACCACAGATCCCTTACAGTTATGGGCCCACAAATATCAGCTCCGTCGGCCCTCCGTTCAGGTAAGTTACTGGAGAAAAAGAATGGCAGCGCGTGATTGTTTGTGACAGGTTCTGAAAACGCGACCTCCCCAAAACACCCCTTGCCACCTCCCCAGAAAACACTGCTGAGCATGTGCCCAGAGCAAGCATCACGCCACTGGAAAAGGGAGGAGAAGTGCCAGGACCTGACCTGGATAGCCCGGGCTAGCCCGATCTTGTCAGACCCCGGAAGCTAAGCAGGGTCGGCCCGGGTAAGTATTTGGAAGGGAGACCACCAAGGAATACCAGGGTCACGAAGCAGAGGCAGGCAACAGCAAATCACCTCTGAAATGTCTCTTGCCTTGAAAACCCCACGGGGTCACCGTAAGTTAGCTGTGACATAGCACCATAGCACCAGTGCCAAGAACTCAAAAACAGAACCATCTCCAATGCTAAAAACTGCTAGTAAGACCAGGGAAATCAAAGACCCACATAGCACAAACTGGCAAACGTTCATTTGGCCTATGAATTATGTATGCATTATGGTTGCAACGTCCCTCATTTGCAAGTATATAAAACAGTTAACACATAACCTACAATTCTATTAAAGGGGCTGATGCGGGTGATGGGGAGGGGGCCGGCTGTGTATTTTTAGACTTCTTTTCCATTAATACACACTGCGGTTTCCTGGCTTCTGAAAGCATAGCTTTTCCTTAAGTAAACATGAATGACAGAATGCATTCTCTCATTATCTGAAGAGGTTATTTTCAAGTTACATCTTAAATACAGCCCTCTTGTTCTAAGGCTTCACGCTCTCCATTCTAAGCAATTTATGAAGGAAGCTCTTTCATAAACAGGACAAGTTATTACCGTCATGAACAAAACCTGTTTCCAGCCTGATCGCCTGAACTAATTTTAACGTTTCGATATTAATAAATACGTTATTTATGGCAACAGTTCTTACCACTATCAGACAGGTATGGTAGACCCATGCAGTTCCTTCTTGGAGACAGCTCTCCCATGTCTGAGGGTATAATCAGAAACATATTTCTGTTCCCAAATTAGTGACTTCCTTACCATCTCAGAGACAACAACAAAAAAACAGTTTATGGAATTACAAGCTACTACTAAGAGGGATCACGGAAACATCTTCGGACAGCGCTGGCTCTTCAGCTTTGAAACGGAGATGAGCACCGCAACCCTAGAGTCGGACTCGACTGGCTTTCGAGCAAGGGAACCTTTACCTTTAACTTTTACTAAGAGGCTGTTTCCAGAAGACTAAGAGGCTGTTTCCAGAAGACAATTTTTACACTTATAAAGGGAAAAGATACAGAATCAAGGCTTTAAAACTTAAGAGGAGGAACCAGAAAATCAAGAAAAAGTTAACACCAATAAAAACTGTGGGGAATGTATGATGAGGGAATTCCCTCCATCTTAGGACTACATCATTTATATATTGAGGGAAACCCAGATATTTTTGATGGAGTAAGATCCTAATATATTTGTATTCAGAATAGTCATACACTTTACAATATAATTCAAAAATTTAATAGCATGTTTAGGGAAACTTTATTCTAGTAGGAAATAAGAAACTGTATATTCATATATTTACAAATTCTATATAATCAATGTATTGTGGGGAAATGAGATAGATTTAGCTACTGTATGAGGTACTGTAATAGAGAAAAGATCAATATGAACAACTGTATCCCCAATTATATGTTTGTTTTGGAAAACAAAAAAATCCTTTCTCTGCACAGCCAATCAAATCTCCAATGGCCAATCGGAAGTCTTGTTAGGCAAAATCCCCACCTGGCCCCATCCACTTTTTAAGAACACTTGGTGGCACCAGGAAAGGTGTCAATGAGTGTCACAGTGCCCACGAACACCACTCTGGGAACCCCCTAAGGTAGACCGTTCCCAAGTAGTGGTGAACTGGTGAAGCCAGATCAACAGTGTACATAAAATCACTCTGCTAGTGAGATGGCCGCTCCCCAGCCTGATTGTGTCAAATCTGTGAGTGAGTTCCAGTTCTTGAAGCTGGATTCTCTTTTCCATAATGAAGTTTGTTGTGCTGGCTAAAGCTCGACCCAGTGCAATGCTCTCTCAGCTTTGAGGCTTGCTTGCCAGGCCCCTAGGTTAAGTCACTCTTAGTCCGCTTAACCTACTGACTACAGAGGGTATGCCTTCAACAAATTCCCACAGAAACCTCTTCTGAATTTCACCCCTTCCAGAGCAAAAACTGTCCACAGTAAATCAGCTAAGATTCAAGTCCAGTGACACCTTAGGGACCCAACACGATTTTGGGGGTATAAACTTTCAAGAGACAGAGCTCCCTTCTTCCTTGAAAATCTTGTTGGTCTTTAAGTGAAACTGGACTTGAATTCAGGCTCAAGTGGTTAAGACGCTGAACTGCAGGCTGTGGAAGGTCGGTAGTTCAGCAGTTCGAGACCCGGGTGCCGCATGACGGAGTGAGCTCCCGTCTCTAGTTCCAGCTCCTGCCAACCTAGCAGTTCGAAAGCAAGAAATTGCAAGTAGATAAATAGGTACCACTTCGGTGGGAAGGTAACAGCATCCCGTGTGCCTTGGTGTTTAGTCATGCCGGCCACATGACCACGGAAACGTGTTCAGACAGCGCTGGCTCTTTGGCTTTGAAACGGAGATGAGCACCGCAACCCTAGAGTCGGATCCGACTGGCTTTCGAGCAAGGGAACCTTTATCTTTACTTTACCACAGACCAACACACCTACCCCCTGAAACAATGTCCACAGCAAATATGCACAAACAGATCTCTCATCAGAATAAAAGCAACACATATACATCCTCAGTCTGCACTTCCTAAGCACAGTGCTGATTAGAAATGATTTCTGACTGCAGAAGGAAACCTACGGAACTCAAGCATGTGAATATTAGGACCTACCAGCCCGCTCCACCCCCTAGCAGACTACAGGAGCCAAAAAAGAAAAAAAAGACTGAATAAGTCAGGGTGCCTTTGAAGATATTTAATTAAAATCTAATCCCACATTCTTAAAGGCTCACATAAATTAAGTTGTCATTCAGGAGATTTATGCATTCACATTTGCATATTACATACAATTCATCAATTACTCATGTTTGAAAGCAATGCCTTTCTTGGGGAATGGAGCTGCCAACCATGCCAAGAGGCGCACTGAGACACACAAACGGTGCCCGCTGGTGCCTCGGAGAAAGCGGCTTCCATATGTCTGCTCTTCCTCGGCACAGCCGCACGGCCCCAAGCACGCTCACAACAATCACACTTTTCACTTGACGCGTTCTTTCCAACTCACAGACTTGTCAGCGGACAACAAACTGGTGCGATTCAGCTCCAGGCAGGCGGATTCGAGGGGGACATTCTGACTCCCGCCACTGGCATCAGATAGCCGTTCCGTGTAAAGTACCAGGGGAAAACGGCACGAGCTGAGTCCCCTCAACTTTGCTTATCTTGTGGGAAGCTTGGGGGAAGCAAACTCATAGAGTAAAGGTAAAGGTAAAGGTTCCCTTGCTCGAAAGCCAGTCGAGTCCGACTCTAGGGTTGCGGTGCTCATCTCCGTTTCAAAGCCACAGAGCCAGCGCTGTCCGAAGACGTTTCCGTGGTCATGTGGCCGGCACGACTAAACACCAAGGCGCACGGAACGCTGTGACCTTCCCACCAAAGTGGTACTTATTTATCTACTTCCAATTTCTTGCTTTCGAACTGCTAGGTTTGCAGGAGCTGGAACTAGAGACGGGAGCTCACTCCGTCATGCGGCACCCGGGTCTTGAACTGCTGAACTACCGACCTTCCACAGCCTGCAGTTCAGCGTCTTAACCACTTGAGCCACCGCAGCTCCTATAGTACTCATAGAGTACAGCCTGCCAAAGATGATCCATCATTCGGCATTTTCACATGCAACCAATGTTTGCCATTTGACTATCCAGAGCATTTTTACCCCGTCCTTCCTTAAAGGAACTCAAGGCATTCATTGTACCTGGTTTGCCCATGCCCATTTTATCATCGTTGCTACCACGTGAGGGAGGTTAGGCTTGAGACAGCACGTGACTAGCCAGAGGTCACCCAGGGCAGGGCAGGGCAGGGCTGGGATTTGAACTCTCTAACCCAGGTGTCTCAATGTGGTGACCAGGGGTGCTGTGGTGCCTGCCAGCATCTTTCTTAGTGCCCGCCAAATGGACTGGCAAAGTGGGTGGGGCCAGATGGGGCATTTGCCTAGCAGGTCTTCTGACTGGCCATTGGCTATTTGAGGCTGTGGTCAGATGTGCCATCTGGTGCGGTCAGGAAGCACTCCTATTCCACCTGTTGGTATTTGGCATGGAGTTGCTCGATCACACATCCCAGTATAATCCGTGTCGCTGTGGGTGCAGCCCATCACTGCGCGATCACACAGCACGTTCGGGCAAGTGGGGGGGGGTTGCCTTTCTGTGCTCATGCGCTTAAACGAGGAATTGAACCCCCGTGCAAAGAGTTCTCCGTGGACAGATTATGAGGTTATGTGCATGTTGCTAAGTGGGGGGGGGGGATGGTGCCGAGTTGGGATGGACTGAGCCGTTCATCGCGACGGCCTGAGTGCGCACTTGAGTGATCAGACTAGGGGAAATCCGTCCGTAGCCCATTGGCAAGTAATAGCACCAGACTTTCCCTGGTGTCTTTTAACTCTGTTTCAGGGGAGGGGCAGCACGGGTTGCCGACAACTGCAGGACCTTTCCCAGACGTTGCTGTCTGATCGTGCCCTTTAGATCCATCAGGCATTTGCAGCCGAGTCAGGTCTAAAGGCCTGTCTGACCGCAGCCTGACTGGCTGTACCGAAGTTGCCAGCACAGCACAAGAATCTTCACTGTGTGACTGAAAGTAAGCTGTGTATATGCAGGAAAAGTTACCAAAACAATATGTTCATTTTGAGCTGCTGCCTGAAATGTTGAAGAATCACTATTATAGTCAGGCGTCATTTCCTGCAGGAGCACATAGGAGTGGAGCTCTGGCAGTAAAGAGCCCAGGGGGCGGGCACATGCAACAAGCCCCACCCCCTGCTCCCAGCAGCCCCAGGCTACACGAAGCAAGAAGCAGCCCTCCTTCTTTCCTTCTCTTTCTTTCCCACTTTCCCTCCTTCTTTCCTTCTCTTTCTTTCTCTCCTTCCTTCTTTCCTTCTTTCCTGCACAGATCTGTGCGTTCCCTCCCCCCAGCAAGCAATCCAAAACAGTCCAGTGGCACCTTTAAGGCCAAGGTTTATTCAGATAGAAACTCTCCCTTCTCTGTGAGGGCAGATCTGCACGTCCCCCCCAAAAAAACTAGCAATCCAAAACAGTCCAGTGGAGCCTGAGCAGTGGGTGTTGCCTTCTGACACTCTTCCGGTGATGTCAGGGGGTGTGGCATATACAAATAAGTTATGCTAATGAGTTATGCTAATGAGCTCCTGCACGTCTTTTTCTACAAAATGACCCCTGATTATAGTTATGCATAACCCCACTCTTTGAAATGTTGCGGTTGGCTCCACCTCCTGCAGCAGACCTTTTTGTGATTGGCTCTGCCTCCCGTGGCACCTATTTTGTGGTGGTGCCCACCATCCTGTATCAGAAATCCAAAAGGAGCCTGTGGGCTAACCCTAACCCTCTAACCCAGGCCCATAGCTACAGTGGGGCCTCCCGGGGCCCAGCCCCCTGACTTCTTCCCAAGGCCCCCTGACTTTGGGGGAGGCCATGCCCACCTGCACTTGGCTTGGAGTGCAGGCGTGTAGCCCCCGCTTCTCCCTCAACGTATTTAAAGGAACCCTTTAAATGCTTTGGGGGAGAAGCAGGGGCCATGTGTGAATTTCAGTGCCCCCTGACATTTTAAAAGCCCCCCCCCAAAACTAAAAAATCCTGGCTACGGGCCTGCTCTAACCACTACACTACATTGGTTGGCCAACTAACACATATACTACAACTTGTGCTCGGGTGCCAAATGGGTACCTGATACTTGAGAATCAGACATACTTATCTGAGGGCTGCAAAGTTTCTCAGTTCTCAGTACATCTACTATTTTTTAAGGTGAGCACACAAGTCGATGGCAGGCCCTTGATTAAAAGAGGTATTCCTCCTCCTCCTCCTCCTCTCACACACAGAGAAAATAATGCCTCTTCTGAAATGATGCTTGCTCTGGCACCTGCATGCAATATTGGAAAGCAAAGAGGGAATGTTTGTTTGTTTTGCTTCAAAACTTCTGTTTCATTCACAGGCAATTTATGCTAAATCGATTGAGTGAATTAAGAAACTCAAACTACTAATTACCTAAAATTTCTTTAAACAAGTGATAGCCCTAATCTATAAGGCTGTTAGCGTTTTTGCTTTAACAGTGCAGCTAGAATATACTTTGCACACATCCCTCTTCAAGGGAGGAGGATATTGGGTAAGGAGATCCATCACATAACACAGCCCCTCTCCTTGATCTGGTCTTTCATAGAAATGCACTGTGACTTTTTTTTGGGGGGGGGGATAACAACTATTTTCTGCTTGCTTTCCTTACCACAATGAGAACCAGAAAGCGGTCCTGTGCAGCAAACATCTTCCTGCCAACTCAAAGCCTCCTAAAGTTTGCATGATGAAACGAACATGTGATATTTGTTCATTTTCAAAATATCATGCTGTTAGATTTTGACTGGCAGATTCCCCCCCCCCCATTATTAAAAGTGTTTAACAAACAGAATGCATAATGATACAGTCTCATGATGGGCGGGGCATTTATCATTGCTAGTTATTTGATGACTTGTCACAACACGGGACGCTGCAGTCACTCACACAGTATGATGTGATGCCTTCCAACATGCATCCAAAGCAGCTTTCATTCTACACATGGCATTTATTTATTATCCATATCATAATCCTGAACTGCCAGTAACTGTAGTGATAATCAAATGATGTACTTCCCCCTGGGAGAAGGATGTTGATTAAGAGCTCAAGACCCAGAATGCTGCAGTGTGTGTGTGGGGGGACAAGTTTAGGGAGGAAACTTCTACTTGGCGTGGGGGGGGGGGATTCAGAAAATTAAAAGCTCTCCAATATCAATTTCACACCAATGTGAAACAAGAGAGACTTCATCACATCCCCTAACATTCCAGGAAGCAGCTGAATGAGCTGTATCTTCAAGGGTGAGACACTTTAGATGATACACCACTCATTTCAGTGATGGACAGAAGGACTGAAACCTTACCTCACTGCCCACCTGGAATATTGGCCATATCTCCAATGCCAGTGGGTACTCACGCACGGTGATATTACTCAGTTTGGCACATATAGTCTCGATATGCACGGTTAAACAAAAATGCTGGGTATACTTGTGAAGTTGTTGGTGTGAGGGCAAACGAAAGTGGGGGTAAGGAGAAATGTGGCCTGTACTTGACCCGAGAGATCTATGGGAGTAAGCCACGAATACGGCCTTCTCCCACCAGCCAGCACCTTGGGGAGTCACCT
Organism: Gekko japonicus; assembly: GCF_001447785.1. Classification (NCBI taxonomy): domain Eukaryota; kingdom Metazoa; phylum Chordata; class Lepidosauria; order Squamata; family Gekkonidae; genus Gekko; species Gekko japonicus. The sequence continues at coordinate 705,271 of NW_015170291.1, read as the reverse complement.
CAGTTGCTCAGGCAGATACAGCAATCTCATCCTGAGGTAAAAATGGGGCTAAAAGGCAAAGGAAGGAGGTGTGCTGAGAGGGGACAGGAATGCCATTTGCCTGCTGGTCAGACCCTCCCTCTTCCCTTGCTCCTCCAAACAGTGAGAGAAAAGGCCCAGACTGGAAATGACATCGGGTGGCACATGACGTCATATCCCCTCAAAAAACCGGATGTGACGTAAGCATGCCAGGTGACGCTGCAGCTGTCCAGAGTGTCACCCAATGTGGTTGAGTCACATCCAGGTCTCGGTATGGATGCAATGTCTTGGCCATTTTGCACATCATGCAGAGGTAAATCTGACTTTGCCACTAAGCCCCCAGGAGCCTCATCTCCCACCTCACCATGTTCGTTCTATTCCTCTCTTGCTCTCATAACCCAATAACAAGGGAGCTGCAACTCATTTTGGGGTCCTGCTCAAAGAAAAAGCTCAGGTTCTCAAGTCGCAACTGACTCATGGCAATCCCATCAATGGAACATTCCAGGCAAGAGATAAGCAGAGGTGGTTTGCCATTGCCTTCCTCTGCACAGCAACCCTGTCTTCACTGGTGGTCTTCCATCCCAGCACTGACCATGGCCGACCTTGCTTCTCTTCCGGTCTCCAACAAGCTTGGGCTAAGCTGGGCTATTCGAGCTCCTCCCTACTCTAACACAGCCAGGTCTGGCTCACCCACTAGGCGAACTAGGTATTCGCCTAGAGCGCCGGGCCCTGGAAGGGGCGGCGGGCCCTGGATGGGGTGCCGAACTGCACCTCCCCCCAAAAAAAGCCCCCCCCAAAAAGCCTGGGAAGGCAAAGGCTGCCTAGCCCGGTCCTTGGAGAGAGGCGGAGAAGGGCGGCTTCCCGGATTGCACACGGCGCCTGGAAGCTGCCGCTGCCAGTGAAAGGTTGGAGTGAAGGGGGAAAGCGCAAGGGAGCCCGATCCCACCCAGCCTTCCTCAGAAACAAGCTCCGCTACTTCAGTGGGGCCTGTTAATGTGTTCTTAAACACACACACACACACACACACACACACATTTATACTAGTCTCCATTCGCAACAAGGTGTTTATCTGGGAGTGAAATACCACTGCAGTGTAGTAACACTTCCTTCTCTCCAGGCCCTGCCTGGTGGTTGGTAACCCCGTAATTGGGCACGTGGGGGGGCAGAAGGTAGCCCCGCCTAGGGCGCAAAAAAACATTGGGACAGCCTTGAACACACCATACATATGCTACATATTGCTGTGTCTGCCCCTCTGCCAGATGTTTATAGGTATCCATTTGTGTAGGTTGGTTATACAGCAACTGGGAAGGTAGAGAAATGAGCGGTTTTCAAATAAAATTGTTCCAGATTAGCAACAAAAGGAAGCTTGATTGCCTTTGACAGAAAATAAAACTTTATGTATGAATGGAATGACTGAGGGGAATTTATGGATCCTTCAAAAACTCTGAACGTGTGAATCATTATACACACCCATCAGTAGGACTGAGTAAAGATCACTGCAAAATAAAGAATCCACAGGAACATAAATGTATAAGGCTGAGATGTACAACAGGAAAACACTTAAGCTACACCCCTTTTGTACATGTGTCCAGGTCACAGAAGGAGAACCTCAGGGGCAACTGGCCAGACCCCTTTGGATTCTTTAAGACACCCAGTTCATGTCCAAAACTGTTTTCCCCCAATCCAGAACCGATTCTTGCAATCTTTTACAATTCCGCAGGGCCTGCAAAACAGAGCTCTTCCACCAGGACTTCGACTAGGAGCCGCTACCAACAACACCTGAATTGGGGTAAGGCCCTTTATATCAACAGCCATTGCCTATGAAGTCAATAGCAACAGCCGCTGACCATACGCTTTGTCATATTGGTTACATCATGGCCTATAGGGATGAGGATATACTGCCACCGCCACAAGCACTTTAATTGTTTATACTGTTTATTATCTGTTATGCTTATGAGTTTTATGATGTATATTGTGTTTAACGAATTTGTCTTAATGCATTTTAACTTTTAATGGAAGCCGCCCTGAGCCTGCTTTGGTGGGAGGGCGGGATACAAATTGAAACAAAATAAATAAATAAATAAGATTGTTGGTCTTCGTCAGGTAACAAGAAAGGGGCCAAAAATTCGGGAGCCGAAGGGTCTTTTTCGGCTGCAAGCCTGGCGGCCTGGTCTGCACAGGGGTTGCCATTGGCAATGGGACCACCAGCACCCAGCTTGGGAGCTCTCCTCCACCATAACTGGGGCTAGGGTAGAAAAGACTCTGGGATCTCTCCTCCACCGTTAAAAGGGTGTATCTGTGTTCTGCTGTCGTGAAAAGGCTTGTGTTTTTTTTTACTTATCTAAAACACTTATTAGCTGCCTTTCTACCTTGCGGGACTCAAGGCGGCTTACAACGTACAGAAAATGGCAATTATGTTGCCTCTGAATCCGGCAACTGGACAATCTGCAGCTGACGGAAACAAGCCCCACACTCTTGGCCATGACAAAATAATCTGGTTAAAAGGTTGCGTGGTGTGACAAAGAGGATGCGAACACACACACTAAATAATCCACTTTCAATGCACTTTCCAATTGGATCTTTGTGTGAACTGGCAAAATCCAGTTGGAAAGTGCATTGAAAGTGGATTATTTCGCGTGTGTGATTGCAGCCAGAGAGTGCAAGTTACCTCAGCAACCCAGGAACCAATGAGAGGCTGTGATCACACTGGCGGCTTGGTGCGATACGGTGCCGCCTCTAATTGAACCGGGTTAAAGTGTAGTGGGATATATCAGCCAGACAGCACACCCTGCTGTGGGTTACCCACGGAGACATCCTGTGGTAAATCATCCACATTATTGTGGCACCTCAGCTACGGAGCGAACTGCAAAAAAAAATCCAAATACCATGCATGTGCATAGTGCGCGTACACATGCATGTGCACAGGCAATTTTTAAAAAACTGCCTCGATAGCGGCAGAACGGATTTGCAGGTTCACACTGCCAAATCCGTTCTGTAAACTGCCAGTCTGAACACAACCAGGGTGGGCCTCAAAAGCAACTGATAGGAATAGTGTGCCCGGAAACAGGGTTAAGGTCTGAGAGTCAGTTTTTGACAGCAGGGAGTTGGAAATGATGAGCGAGAGAGTCAGGTGAAGGAGAGTGGGTGAAGGACAGCCTAGGAATAACTGTCCTGGAACCAAGAAAATGACAGAATTATTGCTGGTTGCTGGAGATTAACGGTAATATTTTCACCAGGGTGCAACATAGTATAACAAGCCTGCCTGGGAAATGTTTCCCCACCCGCACCAGGGCATGCAAAACCTGAATCCCACATTTCCTTGTTATCAGTTAAGATTTACCTCAGTTTGTGTTTTTCCCCCCAGTTTAATAATGTTGATTCTTATTCACTGGAAAAGGAAACAATCTTGTCCCTACCTTACCCTCAGTTACCGGTACATGCTTGGATGGGTTTATAGTATAGCCAAGCCCACATGCTAACCTCTGAATCTTTTCAAATGCTGTTGTAAGTTCCCCTCGGAAGTGAGGGAAGGGGGAAATTGTGACATGGACTTTTTTTTTGAGGTGGTGGCTAACTAGAATAAATGAAGTAATTTGTACTTTTACAGTAATGGGCCAAAACCCAAATCCTGCATGAAATGGCATATTCACATGATGGGTTTCGTCACAGGCAGCAGGCAATACCCGCGTTTTCCCCACAGCCACCACATACTGAGGGAGGTATAAGAATACTTCCCAAGAAGCAGTTCTCCATCTACAAACACAAAGAGTGCTTTCAAGAATTCAAAGGGAAGGAATCTATATAAATAAGAGACACCAACAATCACCTGACTTATAACATCAACTACGTGTTGTTGAAATTAGACAGACTCTTGTTGACGTGGCAAATAAATATTTAGTCTCTTTCTGTGCATCTAGCTCTTTTATCTGGCCGTTCCTTCACAAAAGTCAGAGTGGTATACTTCACTTTCCTATCTTCTCTTCACAACAGCCCTATGAGGTAGTTAAGTGACTAGCCCAAGGCCGCCCATTGAAATTCCTGGCAGATCTGGGATTAGTAGCATCATAGTTAAGTGTTGAGAGTAAGAACTGTTGAGAGTAAGAAAGAAACCCCCCCCATTGTCATGATGACTGCTGGGTGACCTTGAGCCAGTTACAGTCTCTCAGCACAGCCTCCCTCACAGGGCTGTTGTGAGACTACAAAGATGGAAAGATCAATTTATCCTGCCTTGAACTCCTTAGGACAAAAATTACTAAATAAAAATATTTTATGGGCACAAAAAGGTACCAGCTGCTAGGTATTACGGGACAGAGGTCCTTGGACCCGCCCCCTCCCCAGTTTCCACCCAAATTACAGCAAGTTTCTCCTCCGATTCTTTCTTGAAACAGACATCACCGTTCATAGCTGAAGCCAACAATTCAGCTCCTCTCATATATTACTTCCTGGATTTTTCATATAGCCATCAACATCTTTACAGTTGTCATCCCTTTTCTGCAATATTTCTCAGTTGAGGAAAATAATCAATAACGGTTCATCTTTTGAGTAGCTTTCTGAAGTAACCATCAAACAAAAGCACCCAAATTACTTGCGATTGTGATCTGCCAAGCATCCTTTACACTCTCCACACTAGTTTAAAGAAAGCAAAAAGACCCACCATTTTTGTCCCTTCAGCGGAAAGCTGCCTGTAACTACAGCAAAAGCTACAGTTGCGCACACCACCCAATTTACTCAAGTATTCAAAACAAACTACATTTTAAGGTTTAATTTTCAATTAAATAAACTCAAACATCGCTGCTGACTTCCACTGAGAATTTGAATTGGCGAGCAGCCAGTTCAATCCATTCGTTGTTTTCCTTTCTGACAAAGGGGGGGGGGATGAGCAAGCAGTACTGTGAATATTTTTTCTGAGCTCTAAATTTTAATTAATCTATTTAAATATGAGAGTTTGACATTTATGAACTCTGGGATTCCACTGAACCCCCAAACTCCTTCTGAACTATTTAGGATAAAAGGAAGTCCTTCTTCACCCAAAGAGTGATTAACACTTGGAATTCACTGCCACAGGAAGTGGTGGCGGCTACAAGCATGGACGGCTTCAAAAGGGAATTAGATAGGCATATGGAGCAGAGGTCCATCAGTGGCTATTAGCCACAAGGTATAGATAGGGACTCTGGGGCAGGTGATGCTCTGTCATCTTGGTGCTTGGGGGGTCAACAGTGGGAGGGCTTCTGGTGTCCTGGCCCCACTGGTGGACCTCCTGATGGCACCTGGTATTTTTGGCCACTGTGTGATACAGAATGTTGGACTGGATGGGCCTTTGGCCTGATCCAACATTGGCATCTCTTATGTTCTTATGTTCTTATACTTCACTTTCCCATTCCCATCTTCTCTTCACAACAGCCCTATGAGGTAGTTAAGCTGAGAGTGACTGGCCCAAGGCCGCCCACTGAACTTCCTGGCAGATCTGGGATTAGTAGCATCATAGTTAAGTGTTGAGAGTAAGAACTGTTGAGAGTAAGAAAGAACCCCCCCCCCATTGTCATGATGACTGCTGGGTGACCTTGAACCAGTTACAGTCTCTCAGCACAGCCTCCCTCACAGGGCTGTTGTGAGACTACAAAGTTGGAAAGATCAATTTATCCTGCCTTGAACTCCTTAGGACAAAAATTACTAAATAAAAATATTTTATGGGCACAAAAAGGTACCAGCTGCTAGGTATTACGGGACAGAGGTCCTTGGACCCGCCCCCTCCCCAGTTTCCACCCAAATTACAGCAAGTTTCTCCTCCGATTCTTTCTTGAAACAGACATCACCGTTCATAGCTGAAGCCAACAATTCAGCTCCTCTCATATATTACTTCCTGGATTTTTCATATAGCCATCAACATCTTTACAGTTGTCATCCCTTTTCTGCAATATTTCTCAGTTGAGGAAAATAATCAATAACGGTTCATCTTTTGAGTAGCTTTCTGAAGTAACCATCAAACAAAAGCACCCAAATTACTTGCGATTGTGATCTGCCAAGCATCCTTTACACTCTCCACACTAGTTTAAAGAAAGCAAAAAGACCCACCATTTTTGTCCCTTCAGCGGAAAGCTGCCTGTAACTACAGCAAAAGCTACAGTTGCGCACACCACCCAATTTACTCAAGTATTCAAAACAAACTACATTTTAAGGTTTAATTTTCAATTAAATAAACTCAAACATCGCTGCTGACTTCCACTGAGAATTTGAATTGGCGAGCAGCCAGTTCAATCCATTCGTTGTTTTCCTTTCTGACAAAGGAGGGGGGATGAGCAAGCAGTACTGTTAATAATTTTTCTGAGCTCTAAATTTTAATTAATCTATTTAAATATGAGAGTTTGACATTTATGAACTCTGGGATTCCACTGAACCCCCAAACTCCTTCTGAACTATTTATTTATCGGGCCAAGGATCACACATTGATAAAACTTGTAACTTTTTACACACTGAACGGTTCTATGCCAACAATACATAATCACCAACTGTTATTTTCCATTTAATTCAGGAAGACTGAACAGGTAAGATCCTGAAGAGATCGAAGTATAGTTTTGGTTGAACAAAAGGATAAATCAGCAGTATGTTTGACTGTCGACCACCTCCCCACATAAGTCAAAGACCTGAGCCCGCTGGCTTTGAAGTATGGATGACAGGAGGCCCAGATACGGTCTGAAGGTACCTAATCCAGCAACCGTCTTGAAGCTAAACAGGTCTGGGCCTAGCGAGTGCCCAGACAGGAGACCTTCTGGGAACCCCATGAAGCCACCTGGAGCGCCATGAAAGAACAAACATAACATCATTTCAATGTGGTGCAATCATTTGATACTGTTGAAAGCAAGTAAATGTGGTGGAATCTTCCAACTTAACATGATGTTACTGAAATGGTATGACCACCATAGCACTTAAGTCCATAAGCAGCAATACACTTCCTGCAGTACACACGGAGCTGCCTTATATGAGTAAACCCATAGTCTATCAAAGTCAGCATTGTCTACACTGACTGGCAACACCTCTCAAGGGCCGTAGGAAGAAGTCTTTCATATTACCTATTAGGGGATCCTTTTTTAACGGGAAATGCCAGGGACTGAACAGGGACAGGAGAGAGGGATCTTTGATGGTGGCAAAGAGAACAGAGCACGAGACAGTCTCTGCTTGCAAGAGGTGATGATCTCCCAGCATATATGGGAACCACAGTATAGCACACTTAACATTTCCCATCTGTTTAGATCACTGAGCCCTGACATGGGGTCCACAGGCACAACAGTGCACCCTTATAGATTCCCTGGTGCCCATTTGCTTCAACAGCCATCTCCTTCCCAAAGCAGAGAGCCAGTCCTGACATTCCTCCACCTCAGTGGAGCAGGAGGTACTTCAGAAGAACTCTTGGAGGCACCACCTTTGTGGTACCCATTCAGAAACATCTGCCTCCACTGTAGGATGATGTTTGGTTTGCAGACTCCTAACATTTTATGCTAGCTCCCCTCCCAGCCATTCTATAATGGCATCCACTCCCCATTCTCAAAATTTAAAAAGTGACCACAGACTCAACAAGGCTGGGGAGCCCGATAATGGCATCCACTCCCCATTCTCAAAATGTAAAAAGTGACCAAAGACTCAACAAGGCTGGGGAACCCAGTTTAAGCCTTGTATGGCTAAAGCAGAATTATATCAGCCCTGTACCATTGTAAGGCCTGGTCTGGCCACGCACCATGACACTGTGAAGACTCACCCTCACAGCCTGGATGAACACAGCCAAGTGCCACCTGACCACGGCATCTCGTCGCAGGTACCCAACGAGTAATTTTATTCAAGGCAGAGGGATTGTACCTCCCTTTCTCCCAGCTCCCCCCTCCCCAAGAACAGGGAATGTTTTCAAAGGTTAAAACAGCACAGACTTTGAAAGGCTGGAAAGTCAAGACTAGTGGAAATGTCCCTCGGTGGCACAAATTCCAAGGAATATAATATACTTGTTTTACAAATCGGTAATTATATCCCAGAAAGAAAAGAAGAAGATAAACATTTTTCCCCTGTTTGTTTTTCCACTTTCACTACCTCGCCATCCTCACTCCTCCCTGGTCACATTTTGCTGACATTTACAAACATTTCATGTTGATCTAACGTGGGTCACATCAATCACCCATACAGTTTCAATGACACTCTGTTAAATAAACTGTCATGAAAGATTTATAGAGAATTTGATAAAAGAGAAGAAGATGTAGTTTAGCTTTTAAAGATGCATTACTCCCTTTTTCAGTGGTGTAAGATCAACTCTAAAATACTATTAAGCTCTTTTCGGGGAGAAGTTGTGGAGAAATATATATATACGTACTCCTACCAATGCTCTTTTGCTTCCTTTAGTTCTCCCCATGTGTCATCGTACTCAAGCTCTTACGTGGACCTATGGATGGTGAATGGTTCAGGCAGCAGCAGGCACCCTCTAGGGGCATCCTGACCTATAAGGAGTTGGACTGAAAAGTCTATGATGGATGTACAACCTCTCTCAATGTTGAACAAGAAAAGATGCAAGTATCCTGCAAAAGCTCTTGTCAGATTTCGGTAAAAGAACACATGCTTTGCACACCAAAGGTCCCAGGTTCAGTCTCTGACATCTCCAGCTAAAAGATTTCCAGTAATAAGCAGGGGTCATTTCCTGCAGGAGCGCACAGGAGCGGAGCTCCGGCAGCAAAGAGCCCAGTGGGCGGGCACATGCAACAAGCCCTGCCTCCTGCTCCCAGCAGCCCTCAGTCAGAGCAAGAAGCAGCCAGGTAAGTTGCAGAGCCCCCCTGGTCCAAAACAGTCCAGTGGCACCTTTAAGACCAAGTTTTATTCAGGTACAAGCTCTCCCTCCTCTGCGAGGACAGATCTGCACGTTCCCCCCCCCCAATAGCTAGCAATCAAAATCAGTCCAGTGGAGCCTGAGCGGTGGGTGTTGCCTTCTGACACACTTCCAGTGATGTCAAGGGGTGTGGCATATGCAAATGTTATGCTAATGAGTTATGCTAATGAGCTCCTGCGCCTCTTTTTCTACGAAATGACCCCTGGTAATAAGCATTAGGAGAGACCATTCTCTCCCTGAGACTTGCCAGTCAAAGTGGACAATACCGGTGGAACAATAGCCCTCAGGTATGACCCAAACAACAGCAATTCCAGTTCCATCTTGGAACTACACATTCAGAGGTCTAACATGGTAACAGTCCACAAACTGGTGTGGCACTTTTAAAAACACCACTATTGTACAATTGTGGCAACTACGCACAGCCCACATGTGGAGCTGACAATTCATAAAAACGCATCTCCCATGCATTCTCAAAGAGCTGACTGCAGAAATGCCAGCAGACATATGGAATTAGTAGGAACCCACAAGCACAAGTTTCATATGTCTCAGCCCATGCTGGGTGCTAGTGCACAGTGAAGTGTTTGGCTCATGGCCTGCTCATCTGCTGCAAGCAGGAAACTAGTTTTTCAGCGACCAGTTGGGCTGTTTGCAAGCAGCTTGAGCCAGTTTAGGAGGTTGCCTTCTGCAGGTTCAAAAAGCACAGCACTGTGAACTGGCAGCATTTCATACGTGTGTTCTCACACCCCCCGACAGGAGGCTTAGTTTCCCACTCCACAATCCTGTTAGCACTGTTTGCTGCTCTGTAGCCAATTGTTTAAGACAAACCTGTCAGTCAGTGATTTATAAATAAACTTTTCTTTTAAAAAATGTGTTTTTTAAAAATGTCTTACCGCTTGCTGTTGATGTACTATTAGCACTGTTTTAGCACTGTATTAGCACTGTGTTAGTCTGCAAATCTTCTTTTTTATAACATGCAGAACAGGGGGGAAACAGAGTGACTTTACTGACAGGGTCCCACAGTCAGGGCCGGCTCACCCGCTAGGCCAACTAGACATTGGCCTAGAACGCCGGGCCCTGGATGGGGGCGCCAAAGTTCACCTCCCGCCCCAGCCAAAAGCCCTCGCCTATCTGGAGAGACTTGCTGGGCCCGTCTCTCCTCCCAGGGCGCTCCCCTTGGTTGCTTTCTGCCTCGGGAACAGGACGAGGCTGTGACGGGGGGAGGAACCAAGGCCAAAAAGCGCCCCAGCCAGAGGCCGGGCTCCGAGGGAAAGCACCCTGGCTCCTCTCCGTGGCTCCTCTCCGCGTCCCGCCCACCCAGCCCCTCTCCGGCGACTTCTCCTTATCCATGGCCGGCAGAGAGAGGCACCAGGAGAGCCGCCCTCCCTGGGCGCATAGAGAGGGCAGCCCGCGCCGGGGCCACCCTTGCCGCCTGCCAGGGGAGCCGAGGCAGCCGGAGCTGTTGCAGGCATCGCCAGGCAGGACTAGCAAAAGCAAGCGCGCGCTGCTGCTGGCTGGCCGGAGTGCGCGAGCCCCAGCCCGGCTCCTTGCCCACCTACCTCCTCCCAGCCTTCCTTCCCCTCCTCCAGTCACACAATCCTCTCCTCCCTCCCCCCCGTGTGCAAACTTGAGGCCGCGGTGCCGCTGCCACGCTTTCTTTCTGCTGGCGCCTGAGCACAGGGGCGCTCCCTGCCAGCTAGCCAGTCCTCCACCTTGAGGTGCCCTGGGACTGCGCGGCTCTTTACCCCCTCTTGGCAGTGCTCCTTACCTGTCGCTGGAGCAGCTGCCGCCCACCAAGTGCCCGGCCTCCCTGCCGCTGTGCTCCCAGTGGGGCAGCCAGCTGGGAGGTCTCCAGGCCCCACCGGGAGGTTGGCATCTGCTCACTCACAGCCACTGTCTCCAGGCCCCACCGGGAGGTTGGCATCTGCAGCCTCGCCTAGGGTGTAGAAACCCCTCGGGCCGGCCCTGCCCACAGTAACCTGGGGGAGATTTATGTCCCCTACTGTGCAGGGACCAAATCAGGCCACAAGTGATAAAGAAACAAAACTGCAGTTGTTTGCCTGCTG
>NW_015170291.1:693707-694292 GCF_001447785.1 Gekko japonicus | reverse complement strand
AGGGCTGCCAGCCTCCAGGGGGTGCCTGGACTTCTCCCGGAATTGTGACCGATGTCCAGACCACAGAGATCAGTTCCCCCACGGAAAAGGGTGGCTTTGGAGGGTGGACTCTACAGCATCACGTCCTTGCTGAGCTCCCTCCCCAGGCTCTCCCTCCCAAATCTCCAGAGATTTCCCACATCAGAGCTGGCAGCTCTGACACTGAAGCCTGGGTCTGAGCACTTGCCTTCTCTGTAGTCTTTCTATCATTGATCTTCTTTGGCGTTACAGTCATTGGGATGACTGGATTATGCCAAAAGGGATGAAGGAACACTCTTCATTTATATCATGATTACGTACAGGGCTTTTTTTTTGGTAGAAATAGCCCTGCAGGAACTCATTAGCATAACAGGCCACACCCAACAGCAGCAACTCATTAGCATATTAGGCCACACCCCTGACAGCACAGTTCATTAGCATATTAGGCCACACCCCATGCCTTCCCTTGGAAGGATCTGTCCTGCGGGGAGCCCGGACAAGCCAGCCCTTGGACAGATCCTTCCAGGGGCCCCCCTGGTCCACCTGCCTCGGAGTCACCGGGGGGGG
>NW_015170291.1:677979-693694 GCF_001447785.1 Gekko japonicus | reverse complement strand
GCTCTCCAGGCCTTCCCTCTGTAGCCAGGCACACAGAGGTTTTGGCTGTAGTGGGTGTGGCCAAATGAAACCAGACGGAACTCCGTTCCTGTGCACTCCTGCCCAAAAATAGCCCTGATTATGTATAATATGTACCGTCACATGATGACCTTCTATGTATTGCTATCTCTGAAAAGCTGTTTGGGCAGAGAAAGAGATAAACTTCATTTCACTAGTATTCAGAGGGCTGATTTTGAACAAGCCAAACGTCCTCTCTGTTGTTAAAGAGTTCTTCAGTCCATTATCTCCTTCATTAATCACATTCCATCACCCTTGATGTTGGCTTTAAATTTTCAAATTGAGTGTTACCCTTTCACATTGCTAAACAGGGTCTTAATCTGCCCTGATTTAAAGGGCCTCGCATTTTGTTATCAGTGGACTCAAAAGGCAAGAGAGGACCAAACAATCTATTTGCAGTCATTCCTTTTTTCCCTATTCAAAAACTCATTTGTACACAAAAAAGGATCAATCAAAAAATGGGGAGACGGGACTTTAAGGTCCATATGCTCCCGGTGCTCAACGACTAGATTCTTTGCCACGCAATGTCAATCCAAAATAGCACCCTTTAATAAGGGCAAATCATTACTTGAATTTAAGGGCAAGGGGACTACCTTCTAAGAATACTCAATTATGTGCACTGTTTTTCTGCCATGCTAAACCATCTGTCCATTTAGCTCAGTATAGTCCAAAGAGCAGTAGCTCTTCAAGGTTCCAGGCAGGGAAGAGTCTTTCCCACACCTTGCTACCTGGGCTCTTGGAGCGGTGAGGGAAAGGACTGAAACGGAGATCTTCAGCCTGACCTATCACTGAGACACAGTCCTTCTCCAAAGAGGCAGAAAGCTCTTTCCAGATCAGCAATTGAACCCAAGCTGTGGTTGCTCCGAATACTGACCAATACACCATTGAGGAAGAAAACCATCAAACCCCTTCAACAGAATCTAGACACATTAATAAAAGCCTTGGTAGGTTTGCCATGTAAAGGATACTAAGCATAGGCAAGCATTTTTCACCCTGAAAACATGCCTTTTCCTTTTATTAACAAGCTCTTTTGACCAGAGGTCTTAAGCACAGAAATCAATACAATAAAATAGAATAAAGTACATAACAGAACAACATATTTCAATAATCATATAGCTTTTCCACAAGAAAAATCAACAAGTTAAATCCTATCTTGACATTAAAGAAAACACTACTGCCAAACATTTGGAAACAGAGAGAGTTATTACTAGATCGGTATCTGCCAACAGAAAAGAGATTGCCCAAGATTAAGCGGGAAGCTGATATCGTATCAGGATAGACAGCCAAGATCCACAGATCTCTAAGTACAGTCCACTGATCACAGAATAACATGAGACGACCTATAGTCTCTATTGTACCAGATTTGCAAAAGTAGAAACGATTCAAGCATGGGGTTTTAACAAACCACCACCTCAGTTACTCAGTCGGCAAGACAGGCACTGAAAACATGCAGCGTCAATAATCATATGAAGATGGGCAGTCACATCACATGTCCGGTAGTCTGAGAAGCAAGGATCAACAACTGTACCTGCAGAAGAGAGGTGACAAAGAGTGAAAGATTGGATAGTTGAGGATGACAGGCTAAGGAGGTGGGGGACACACCTTACAAAGGGTCCAGAGACAGGAGGGATTGTGTACAGGAAGGAAACGGATAGTCAGGGAGCCTATCAGCAAGGGAGCCAAGAAGTAGAGGACTAAATTCTACCTACCGGTTTGAACTAATCAGCCAAATCTAGTAGTTTCCGGTAAGTATTAATAACCTAACAACCTGGCTCAGAGATACAGCGAACATTTTGCATGCAGAAAAGTCCCAGCTTTAAATCCCTGGCATCTTCAGTTAGCAAACACTGGGGGGAGACTCCCTTTGTCTAAGATGCACTGCTGGTTGGAGAAGATGATGTTGAACTAGATGGGCCAATGCTCTGACTCAATACTCAGCAGTTTCATATGTTCAGCACAAGAATGCCACAGTCGTCCATGACAAACCTGCTGTACTGGAGCGCATCCACCACCAGCATCTCAGGCTGGTCATTTGGGGTGGGTACCCTTGTGGCCAAGGTGTTCTGAGCGGGACCGCAACCTGACACATCGTATTTGCCCCACCTTCATCAGAATTGGTTAGAGGCTGCCGAGGGAACTACGGAACGAGATTTACCGATAGTAATAACCCTCTTTTGTCAGAGAGGATTACTGTCACTCAGCACAAAATAAAAGAGGCAGAAACCCTAAACCACGAGTTCTCAACATTCTCCATAATCTTTTTTGGATCTGTTATTAGAGCAAAATGTCATGGGAAGATGTAAACATTTCCTAGGCTCCTTTTTCATTTTTTTTCCCCCTGTACCTACAAACAAACCAAAATGAGAGGGGGAAAGCCCTGAATCAGTTTGTTTCCTGTCGCTCAAAGCTAGTTCCAAGAATCTTCTGCTCTAGGGTGTTTTTTTTCCCCATCTAATGCTTTGGCTGACTTTGTAGATTGCTCTGATGAGGCATGTTCACATGTCACATGATGGTTCATCCTGGGCACGCTTGTCAATCTAACTCGAAACTAAACAGACTGTGTTCTTTGTTTCAAATCAGGGCTCCCTGATCACTCAGACGCTACTACCATTACAAACTCTGTCAAATGAACTCCCCCCCTCCCCCCGTTCATACAAACTATTAATTCGCTTTTATTTTCTAATGGTTTTCCCTTTGCCAAAAACTGTACTGAAGAAAATGTTCATTCCTCACTGATAATACTTTAAAAATCAAGGTAGGCCAAAATTAGGAGTGAGTGGATTTAGCCAGCTCCATCCTGTTTGGGATGTGATTTGTACTAACACCTGAAGAATTGTTCTGATGATCTTCCCTCAGACTACACTGAGCAGAATCCAAGGAAGAGAGAGAGAACACACACGCACACCTCAATGGAAAAACTCCTCCCTGATGTCTGTGCTGGGCAGATACTGAACAACCTTATTTTTATTGCAGGTTTTTTCCTGTGAGCCAATTCAAGCAGGTCTCTGGAGGGGTAGCCGGTGTTCCCTTTAAGCTGTGCCTATGAGTGGCCGCTCATTAACACAGGATGCCCCATTCAGCAGCCTGCTCATGGTCCATTTTAGGGTTACAGCAGTTAAATTCTGCTCAGGATCGGAACTGCTCTCAGCTAATGGAAATAAATGGTTGAATAGTGAAGAAAAGAAGAAATAACAATGGATTTAATAGAAACTAAGGCGATGATTGATATAAAAGTAATAGAAATAGGGGGAATTAACTGTCTAATTTTTGTTTGTTTGTTTGTTGTCGACTCCGTGCTAGGAAAGTTGAAAAGTTTAGCAGATAGGTCACTGGAGTATAAAGGTAGGGGATGCGTGATTAGAAATTTCAGTGGAGTAATAATAGTTATAAAAATGAATTTATTATTTACTGTATAACTTTGTAGAGGTACCAAAATTATGTATATTTATATATATATGTAATGGTGTGTGTTTGTCTGTTTGTTGTTATGTGTGGGAAATTAATAAAAAGATTATTATTTTTTAAAAAAAAGGATCGGAACTGCTCTGTTCAGTAGGGGGGAGGAGGAAGAGGATTGGATTTGTACCCTGCCCTTCACTCAGAGTCTCAGGCTGAGTTCAGACTGGCCGTTTGCCCCTAGATAGGCATGTGCCAGAAACGTTTCACCAATGGATTAAAGGGCTGGTTCACACAGGCACATCTGTCAGGCGTTCCCCAGCTGTACCCAGCCCATCTTGTAGCGCTTGCCTCCTGAGTTTAAAAAGTACCTGGTGAAAGTGGTAGCAAACCCTGGAGAGCGCGGTCATCCCGCGGTCATCCCGCACCAACAAAGTATGAATGCCGAAAGCAGCAATTGCTTGTGTGCTTATGCGCATAAGCGCATATCTCCAGATTACCAAAAAGAAAGCCGCGCCTTACAGCCGTGCCTCCGTCAGGGGCGGGCCAACAGTGCGAACGCTCCCTTGCGCCTCCTCCCCGGTATCCTCCCGCATCAGTCGGTGCAGTGTGACCAGGAATACCCGGAACAAGTTGTTCCGGGTCTTTTTTTGCCACGACTCCCTCGCGCTTCAAACTGCCAGTCTGTCCTCGGCCTCAGAGCGACTGACAAGCTCCTTCCCTTCCTCTACCCACAACAGACAGCCTGTGAGGTAGGTAGGGCTGAGAGAGCTCTGCCACAAACTGCTCTTGAGAGAACAGCTCTGAGAGAAGCGTGACTGGCCCAAGGAGTGGGGGAATCAAACCCGGTTCTCCAGATTAGAGTCTGCCGCTCTTAACCACTACACCAATCTAGAGGGAACTACACTAGAGGGAACGCTGGCGGTAGCATATATGTTTTTTGTTGATTTTAAACATTTACACCCTGCCTAGGGTTGCCAGGTCTGGGTTGGAAAATACCTACAGACACAGGCCCCACCTGAAGGCTGGCAACCCTGCCTATCTGCTACAAGTCCGCTCACAGCCCAAGCTAAAAGAATATCAACAACATAAATTAATCAGCAGTTGCAAAAGCGGGAGATCTCCAGGCCCCACCTGGAGGCTGGCAACCCTGCCTATCCGCTACAAGTCCGCTCACAGCCCAAACTAAAACAATATCAAATAAAAACAACATAAATTAATCAGTCTAAAAGATGCACACTACTGCAACATCACCTGCAAAACAGGCAGTGAGAATGTAACAAAAGTGCACATGTCGCGTGCCGAAAGCTAGACAGAATACGATGGTTCTAGCTTGGCACCTGGTGAAAGAGCAAGTTGCCAAACGAGCATCTCAGGAGAGGTCCTCTAAGATCAGGGCATGGTCACAGAAAAAGCCCTGCCTTAAGCAGCCACCCGCTTAACCTCTCTTTGGTAGCACCAACATTATGGAATCAGCTCCCCCAGGAGATCCGCACTCTCCGGGATCTCAGTCAGTTCCGGAGAGCGGCGAAGACAGAGTTATTCCGCCAAGCATTCAACAATTTAGATTGAGTATGTCAGCATCTATAGTCGCCATCCTGTGTATATTATAATGTATATTACAATGTGGGTAAACTGTGATTTTAATGTATTGTATATTGTTTTAGACGTATTGTTTTATTGCTTTTATTGTTGTAAGCCGCCCTGAGCCGCTTTGGCGGGAGGGCGGGGTAAAAATCAAATAAATAAATAAAATAAATAAATAAAAGCAGACCGCACCAGGAAAAGGGCCCGGATCGTGGCCTAAAGGAACAGGCACGTGCACGCAGGAGACTCTGCAGACTCTGAGCACACAATTCAACATGTTAACAATCCCAGCTTTATTTCTAATCAAGTTTCTAGCCCTCAAGATCTGCAAATATATACTTGGTAACATGTAGTCAAGACTAAGCTTTGGCCAAATCTGAGTAAAATTCCCTTTTACCCCAGAGATACAGAGCTTCAGTGCCAGACACAGCTCTTTGCCGCTCGTGACTAGCAGCCTCAAATAAACGTAAGTAAAGTAAAGGTAAAGGTTCCCTTGCTCGAAAGCCAGTCGAATCCGACTCTAGGGTTGCGGTGCTCATCTCCGTTTCCAAGCCGAAGAGCCAGCGCTGTCCGAAGACGTTTCAGTGGTCATGTGGCCGGCATGACTAAACACCAAGGCGCACGGAACACTGTCACCTTCCCACCGAAGTGGTACCTATTTATCTACTTGCAATTTCTTGCTTTCGAACTGCTAGGTTGGCAGGAGCTGGAACGAGAGACGGGAGCTCACTCCGTCATGCGGCACACTCGGGTCTCGAACTGCTGAACTACCGACCTTCCACAGCCTGCAGTTCAGCGTCTTAACCCCTTGACCCACAAGGCTGCAGAACTGAACTTTCCTTCGTGTTCTGTTCCCTTAAGAAAGATGCTCTGATCCACACCTGGAAGCCGAAACCACAAGCATGAAGTGGATGCGTACCCAAAACGCCCGAAGTTGCCTACCTGTACTACTTTACTTTATAATGGAGGATACGTTAGGATGCACATCTGAATGCACACTTATGTCCAAAATATGGACAGCGAAACACATTAGAAATGTGAATTGAGCTGAAAGCTACAGATGACTTTCTCATTTGAAAGCAGGCTCCAGTGTATACCTCCTTTCCTGATGACTTTCTCATTTGAAAGCAGGCTCCACCTCTTTCCTGATACATGTGCAAAAAGACTGCCTCTGCTGGCTGCCTGACAGTGAGCCAGGCAATGAGTCTACCTCGTTTGGGATTGTCTGCTCTGACTGGAAGCAGCTCTCCAGAATGTGAGGTAGAGAAGGTCTCTCACATCACCTGCTAGGCTGCTACCATTCCCCTGGAGATGCCAAGGACTGAACCTGAAACCTCCTACCCTGCAGCTGAGGGGCTCTACCCTCAAACCATGGCCCCGCTCAAATCACCTTCTCTGGATTCAGACAAAAAAAGATACACAGCCCTGAGTGTTCTAGTTTGCCTTTACCAAACCAGTCTTGTTTTGATAGAGCCTTCCTATGCTTTTAGAAAGTGGTTCTGGTACGTAACAGAGAACAGAACTTCTCTCTCCCTGCCCCCCTATGAAAACGCTTGTAAAACCTTTATTACAGTTTTGTTGGAAACCATGGGGGAGGGGAGGGAGAAGAGGATATTCTCTAGCCAGCCACAGCTGTTATTTTCCAATTAAACTATCACAAGACCAAAACATTAATTTATTAAATGACAATGTGTGTTGAACTACATTTAAGCAAAGTATTCTTGTATTTTGTGTTGCATACGCACACGCACACACACGCACACAAACACACATATATGCTGTCTCAATTCCTTTGGCATCAGTAATTGAATGTGACAAAACAGTTTATTGTCCACTGCTGATATACAAACAAACCTGTCTGGCATTCAGAACTATTGTGTTGAAGAGATGTAACCAAGTGTAAAGGATTTTGGTGTTAAAAGGAAGGTGGGATTCCCCCAAGATTCATAGACATTTCTCCAAATATTCTGTCTATTCAAGCTCTAGACAACGGCAAGATTTTCTTTTGATATCAAAAGCAGCAACCAAAGAAATGTGGTGAAAACAAGCAGACGTATCTGTTGGGGCTTGCAGATAAGGATGTCAAAGTATAAAGTATCCATCTATAATATCAATCACAGCTTCCCATCCCCCACAAGATCATACATTATCTGTCAACATTCTTTATTTCTAGCTAGGGGTTAAATAATGACCCCCGGTCAGAGAATGCCTTTAGAGAGCTGCTCTGTCTTACAAACTGTTCACCTGCTAACTTCAAAGTAACTTTGCAGTAACGTTTGTTGAATTCCTTGTTTGCGTGGCAGGAATTTATCAACTTCAGAAGGGCTTCAGGTCACTCACCATGGTGAAGAACGCCACGCCTCTGGGATACAACACGGGAATTTTAAGATGCGGCAGTGTTATAGCACATCCAAGGGTGGATTCAGGACAATTCAGGACACGTATATTTCCTGAACGGTCAAGGAGACTCCAGTGGTGCCACCTGAGCCTGCTGCCAGTCCCCACCTCCGCTCACTGCCCCTGCTCAAAGCAGCGAATGCGCCTTCCCTCCTACTTGACAGGCATCTTTAAACACAACGCAACAAACTGTCCATGGCTACCAGGACCTCCCAAATTGTCCCAAGGAGCCTTGCAAGAGTTTGGGAAGTGCCATCAGGCATGCGTGGCTTGCTATGCCATGTCTAAAGAGACCTGGAGAAGCAAGACAGGAGGAGCCATTGGTTGCTCCAGCACATGAGTATCATGGGGGGGGGGGCAAGGCAGGGAAGCATTGGTGGTGCAGGTTGCTTCCACTCAAAATGTACTGGTAGAGGCCACCATCTCACCTGCCTTGGTTACAGAGCTCACTCTGGGTGGTGCAGTTCTAATATCACACCAAACCAGAGTTCAGGAAATTTATCTAGGATTGTGCACAGTGTCTGAATGGGCAAACTATGGCTTGCAAATCAGAAATGATGGTTTGAAGCGGATTTGCAAATGCTGGGTGGGGCTCACTGTAGTTTGTCATGAGGTCTGAGGGCGGATTATCACACTGTAAGGTCCTTGCAGCTGCCAGGCATCTTTCAATCAGATGTGTACTTATTCCCAATGTGCATGAACCCAACTCAGAACAGGACCATGAGGCACAGGGAGAAGCGGCTTAAGCCCTCCACCCCATGACTGTCCCCCAATTTACACCCCATTTTTCAGCCCCCCTTACCCCTAAACACAGGTTACATAATCAAACAAGAAATATACTTATGGAATGATGGGGGGGAAACATCAAAAATAATTCACAACAAAGAAGTCAGATGGAAAACTTGAGCCAGTTCCTGATCTTCAAACAACTGTCAGAAGAGAATAATTTTTATCGTTCGTTACATACTGCAAAACAACAGATTTGGCATATTTTGTTTGTTTCTTTAATTTGGAATATTTCTATGCTGCCTCTTCAGAGTCCTGACTGAGGTGGCTTACAATTAAAAACACAGTATTTTTAAAAAGCCATTAAAAACAACCTGTTGGACATGTGCAGCATACAAATTATCCATAAAATAGAAGCAGGCCATTAAAAAATGCTGATAAGATAAACCCTCTAATTAAAAGCCTGGTGCCTAAAAGACAGTAAAGTAGGTGCCAGGTGAGCCTCAAGGGGGACTGTGTGGCAAAGGCAAGGTGCCAACACAGAAAATGCCCTGTCTCTAGCTGCCACCCAGCTTACCTCTGAAAGCAGGGTCACAGAGAGCAAGGCTTGTCAGGCAGATCTTTCCTGGCAGGCTGAATAGTATGAGAAGCAGGGGTGTAGCCAGAAACTTTTGGATGGTGGAGTGTTGGGAAATCCTGTGGGGCAGGGGAGCTGGGGGGGAGAGGGGGGGCTAGCAGTGAGCCCATCCGCAGCAGAGGAGGAGGACTCGGCTTGGCAGTGGTGGTCTCACTGCACATGTGCCAGCCCAGCCATGTGACCCACCATCATGTGACTTGGGCTGGCTCGGCTGGCACATATGCAGTGAGGTCACTGCCACCAAGCCGAGTCCTCTTCCCCTGCTGTAGATGGGCTTGCTGCTTGCAGCTTGCGAGGCACTTAAAAGGGGGAGACGAGACCTCTTCTGTGTTTAAAAGGGGGAGCTGAGTTCTTAGCTGACTCTTAAGGTCTCCAAAGGCAGCTTCTAATTACACTAGACCAGGAATCTCTCTACTCTTCAGAGCTAACTCCCTGTTTGACTGGGTAGGGAAATTCTCCTCTCACTAGAAGATTATCCCCTTTCCTCGGCCCGAATGGGAGTGAGTCTTCACCAACTTCCCAAACTACCTTGCCAACTTTCCCCAGTTCTCCTGTCTGTGTTAAACTGCTCTCAGTCAGGGCTGAATTATGAATCCATCAGTACTTGACTCTTCTCAGCTAGGGCTGAAATCAGACAACTCTCCTCAGCATCCAGTTCAGAAGTCTTTCTCTGCTCAGCTAATGCTAACCAATCAGACCTCTTTGAATAGACTGTCACTCAAGGCTCTCCAGCTCTGTGAAGAATTAACCCTTCACAGTCCTTTATCTGTTTATACAGCTAAGCTTTTAAAAGTGCAGTCCGTCACAGCTGGGTTGCAGCCTCTCTTGAGAAGCAGCTAATGGTGTACTTGGTTATCTTGTTCGATGCTTTCTGCCCATTTCCACAACTTCCTTGTGCCTGAGTCATGAGTGGGACTATTGCTCAGGACCATCTTCTCATAATTGGACTTTACTACCTCCATGCCTTCTCTTTCACTCTTTTCTACCTTCCTTCCAGTTCTCACCCCTTCAGCTCAGGCCCTCTTCTCCCTCTGCCCAGGACCACCAACTCTGCTCCCATTTCCTGTCAAAAGCAGATAGCCTGTCCTGCCTCTAGGGCCATGTTGTTTTGATTTTACTAGGGCCCAAACCACCTCACTCTCCAAAAGCAGAGTAGGGTTCCAAATCCAGTAAAGTCCAAATGAAACCCAAATGTCACTTCAAGTGCTGGTGATATGCAGACCAGCTTCTAGGACCCAAGCAGCATCCAGCTTTGATTTCTTGCTAAAACCTTAAGCTCCCAGAGTAACAGGCTTTACTGTGAAGGAGAGGCAGGTTTGAACATCTGTTTGGCAGGAGCTGCATTTGTGCATAGGAGCATGCATAGTGGCATGGATCCCAAAGGAGCTCTTTATTATCCAGGATTGTAGAACTCATGGGCACTCAATGAAATTATGGAGCAGTAAGCTTAGAACAGATAAAAGGAAGTACTTCTTCACTTAAAGCGTAATTAACATGTGGAATTCACTGCCACAAGAAGTGGCGGCGGCTACATAGACAGCTTCAAGAGGGGATTGGATAACTATATGGAGCACAGGTCCATGAGTGGCTATTAGTACAAGGTATAGATGAAACACTGGCTCTTTCACATTACTGTTCGTTAGCCCGGTTGCAAGTAAAGCAATACCAGGATAGGGGTTTCATACCGCAAACTTCATCCCATTAATGAGCCATCTCTGAAGCACTATGGCCATTTCAAACTGTGTTACTTCCCCCCCCCGCTCTTTTTCACAGCATGATCTTTCTCTGCCTTCTCCCCAAACATTCTAAATTGAGCACTACCGCACTAAAGCAATATAGTCTCTCAATGGAGTCAATGCATTTTAATGATGCTGCTGTAACACTGAAGTGCTATATTGGTTTAGCGCTATAGCACTCAACTTAGAATGTTCAAGGGGGAAAGGGTGGCTCTTTCACATTACTGTTCGTTAGCCCAGTTGCTAAAGCAATACCAGGATAGGGGCTTCATACCGCACCGAAGAGGTGAAAACAGAAGAAAGCAGTTTTCCTCAAAAATGGCTCAGATCCGCCCTGACCTGGATAGCCCAGGCAAGCCTGATATCGTCAGATCTTAGAAGCTAAGCAACAACGACTTTGGCAAGTAGTTGGATGGGAGACCTCCTTGGAATACCCGAGGTGGGGGCAGGCTTTATCCAACCACCTCTCTGAAAGGCCCCCTGTAGAGGTCAGTCACCAGAGGTCACCATGACTTCCAGGTGTGCATGCACACACACATGCAAAAAAATATACATAACCCCCCCCCCAAAAAAAAACCACACGGCTCAGCCCCGCTTACCAACAGGACACAAGTAACTTTGTATGAACAGGTAAATAAAACCCTTTAGCAGCCAGTTGCAAAAATGGTTGTCTGAACTGACATTAGAAGCTAAGCAGCATCGACTTTGGCAAGTAGTTGGATGGGAGACCTCCTTGGAATACCCGAGGTGGGGGCAGGCTTTATCCAGCCACCTCTCTGAAAGGCCCCCTGTAGAGGTCAGTCACCAGAGGTCACCATGACTTCCAGGTGTGCATGCACACACACACGCAAAAAAATATACATAACCCCCCTAAAAAAAAACCCACACGGCTCAGCCCCGCTTACCAATGGGACACAAGTAACTTTGTATGAACAGGTAAATAAAACCCTTTAGCAGCCAGTTGCAAAAATGGTTGTCTGAACTGACATAAAAAATCTATTAGCAACCTGCTTCTAAAACAGATTACAAAGACTGTCTGAAAGGGGCCACTATGTCTGGGGCAGTGATGTTCTTGGTGCTGGGGGGGGGCAACAGTGTGGGGGGGTTCTAGTGTCCTGGCCCCACTGCTGGACCTCCTGATGGCACCTGGTATTTTTGGCCACTGTGTGACACAGAGTGTTGGACTGGACGGGCCATTGGCCTGATCCAACATTGGCATCTCTCATGTTCTTATTTCTCACCTGGGTTTTGCCTTATTACTGTGACCCATCTCTGGGTAAATACTGAGAGGGGCTGAAATGGAAATATAAGTAAAACAGGATACCCATTAATTTTAAAAGGTTACTCTATCAAAGGAAATATTCAATAATCTTCATTATTATGCTTAACCCCTAACTCCACCACCCTCAAAAGGCTTCTTCTAATTATGCTGAACTGTCACTCCAGGATCAATGCCCACACAATCTCTTTGTATCTAATACTATGGAACTACAGAAAGCAGATTCACAACACGTCATTTTAGAAACCGTTTATAATAGACCATGTGTCTCCTTGTGCTCAAAAAAAAAAGTTTAGTCAAATTTTATCACAAAAGATTTTTATATCTTTTTAAAAAAGGAAAAAACAGAGCTCATTTCTTATTTAAAAAAACAGCTCATCACAACATATTTTTTTTCCTAAGGCCATTAATAAAAAATTCCAATTAACGGAAGACTGGCTACTAAGCCAAGTCAATGTTTGTGTTAATAAAAAAGAAGAAGCCATTTTTCGCTGACCAAAAAGGATTCGCCTGGGCAATTAATTTTTAAAGGGCTTAATTCTGAACTGAAACGTTCTATGAAACGCATCCCCAGAAGAGAACGGAGTGGTGCGCTTTCAAACAGTGCTCTCAAACCAAAAGAAGAGGAACTGCTGGTTCAGAGAGCTTTTTATTTTCTTCTTTTTCTCCTTCTTCTTTGCAAGATTCTAAGCAAAGGTAAAAAGGTTAGTTTTCAGCTACAAAAAATGTGTTTGCCGGATTGACACCAAAGTGGGTTTTTTGCGTGTGCATGTTTTAGATTTTCTTTCTTTCTTTAAGTGGGGCCATGGTATTGTCGATGTGGCATTGTCAGCCTCCTTGAGAAGACCTTGCTGTCCTGCCCCCTTAGAAAACTTTTGCACAGAAGCATCGTGATTCTGAACCCCTTTGTATAACACCAAACCAGGAGGGTGCCAAAAGGAGTTGGTTGCTACGGGAGCCATCTCATAAATCATCAATTATTGTCTGTTATTATGAAGGTGACAGCCTCATAAAGAGATTTGCATTTTCGGCTAATTTTGAGGGCTCTTTTTTCCCCTCTCCTCCAGACATCATTTGCTTTGTAAAAGCAGCGTCATGACAACCGTAGAACACTTAAGCTTGTTATCGGGGCGTTCAGGAGTTCACTTGGACCCTGGCAGCTTGCCATTTAACCATTCCGGGCCACTTTGCATTATTGAGTAGATTATCTTTACAGTTCATAAATATATTTCGAAACACGGGGATAGCATAATAGGCAAAAGCCAGCCAAAGAAATGGAGGCCTTTAGGTTGCCATGACAACCTAAACTGATCAATTTCCTGTCACTGTTTTAAAAGCGCCACTCTCCTGTGGCCGTAAACACTAATTACAAATGCAGTCCGTTTTCTCACATGTTCAGCGTACAGATTAAAGCAGTTCATGCCTAATTTATCATTTAACATGTCCTCCCACATTCGTACTGCCGAGCGGAATGAATAATAACTTTACTTGTTTACAGCATTTTCAACTTAATTTCACTAATTAGTTTTGCAGTCGCAGGAATTTTAGATGTAACTGGCTCTGCAAAGGGGCCGGAAAAGCATTTCCCCACCTCTAAAAAAAAAAGAACAGGGTTCTTTCTAGGAAGATCCACAGTTTGTGTTCAAACAAAACCCTATCTCCTCTTCTTACAATAAATAAACTCACACGTACCTCAAACGTACATGCACTGTGATTCCCCACCCCACCCCACCCAATTCTGATCTCTGTTGGGAAGTTATCCTGTGAGTCTGAGACTTCTGTTGCTAAAGTTGGCCCTCACTTTGCAAAACTGAAAAAAAAAATGTACTCAATCATTCGAATAGCTAAAAATGGCTTTGCTGCACACTGTGGGGAGTGGTTTGACAGAAATTTTCTTCTGTTTCCTTGAGTTTGTAACACTAAAACAACACTCTAAAAATTAAATGCCCTTACGTTTTTAAGGACCCTACCCTGAACACCCCAAATGAGGTTAACAATCAGGCAAAGCATTCTAATATCTACAGATCTTTATTTTATAAGAGAGGAAATCCACCTTTCCAGATTTCTCTCCTGATAAGTTGAGGCCACAGAGCACAAGTCAATCACGTGAATGTTTTGGACAGGGGGGACCCCCTATGTTCTCAATCAGAGAAAGCTTCTGTCCAAAGGACATGCTTTAAGCATTTCAACAAAGCCTACAGTACAGCCCAGCTCTTCATGGGGAGGGGGCCAGGAGAGTGACGATACCATGAGGATAGTATAATGTAATTAGAAAAGGCAAAAATATTAGATGGAACTTGAGATTCGCCCCTCTGGGACTATCAGTTGCACTGCCTCGCTTATTTCTCTTTTCGAAGGCCGCTGCCCCAAGGAATTGTGGTCGGGAAACAAGAATTCGGGTCCAGTGGCAGTATTTGCGCTTCGCGTCGCCACAAAGACGGCGGCTTGACAGCCCTAGGCAGTGCCTCCCTGTCATCAGCTTTTACAAAAGGGCTCCTTCCCAGAACTCCTGTTAATCAACAGAAAATTATACATCCAAAGAAAGTTAAAACCCTTTAGTGGGTCTCGGGGGAGCCAACAAGAGGGAGCTACGAAGCACTTCCAACTGCTACGCAGCCCTAGCAGCTGCAGCCTCAACACTCTAGGGGCTGGGAATTCAGTCCAACAGCCTGTGCTCACAGGTGCTCCACGCTTCCCCAGCACCAGCTCAGTGACTTTATAGCAGGATTTCTGCAGTGCCGTGGAGTCAAGGTTAAAGCTCCAGTGCCCTTATTTCAAAGGGAAATTTGGTCAGCGTGAAGCAATGAAAACTAATCTGAGCACAGCTAGCCATCAATCGGGGAGCACAGACTGGGGGAAGGGGTGGGGGAGAACCCACCAACCGCCTCCACAACAAAAGCTTTGGGGTTTGTTTGTTTTTTTTGTTAACGGCCAGGGAAATAGCAAAATGAACCATCACCACCCCCACCCCTGGCATCCTTCTCTGAAATAAGCGAATGTGAGAAACAGAATACAAGAAACAGAAAAGAGATCCCCCCCCCCAAAAAAAAATGCAGGTTCCATTCTTCTCACAGATCCTTATCTTGGAATTAGGCGTGCTTAATCTTTTCTCGGGGTCAATGAGCGCATTTTGATTTAATGGCTCGGGGTCAATGAGCGCATTTTGATTTAACAGATTGCGTTTAGATGAACAAAAACCCAAACGGCATTAGGTTTCCCCGAAGGGCCGTATAGAAAACGGCGCCGTATTTTCTCAACTGTTCCTTTACATATATTCCCCATTTTTTCCCTCAAACTAGAAGGACCACATTCAGCAAAAACGACTGAGGATATCCCAGAGTCTTCGGCTGCTTTACTATCCAGAGAGGGAGCAAACCACAGATGCATGCTGGGAAGGGAATGTGTTAGCTCTTCCGTAATAATAGTTGTTGAGAACACTTCAGGGGTAAACTCAGACCTGCAGTAGAACAGTTAGATCTTTACAACACCCCTCCCACCTTCTGACTGTGATAGAAACACCGAGATACCCATCCCTCCTTGTGTCTGATGAAGGTAGTGATTTCACTTTCAAAAGCTTATACCCTGAAGTTTTTGTTGGCCTCTAAAATGCTACTGAACTTGAATCTAACAGTTCAGGGGTAGATGATGTACTCTACTTTAAAGTATTTATGGCACTCTAGTTTGACTTTAGGAGCTGCGGTGGCTCAAGTGGTTAAGACGCTGAACTGCAGGCTGTGGTAGTCAGTAGTTCAGCAGTTCGAGACCTGAGTGTGCCGCATGACGGAGTGAGCTCCCGTCTCTAGTTCCAGCTCCTGCCAACCTAGCAGTTCGAAAGCAAGAAATTGCAAGTAGATAAATAGGGACCACTTCGGTGGGAAGGTAACAGCGTTCCGTGCACCT
>NW_015170291.1:669173-677046 GCF_001447785.1 Gekko japonicus | reverse complement strand
GGGGGCTCTATTCGCTTAGGATTTTGGTTCTTCCATCATCTGCTGCGGCAATCAAGATGCCTTTCTGACTTGGTCTTTTCTCTATGACCATCTCACCTGTGTCGTGCTGGTCCGTGTTCCTCCTGCCATAAGTCTTCTGGTTGCCCTAGAATGCCCCACATCTGATACCTTTACAGCTATGCATTAGCTAGAAAAGGATTAATAATTTAACCACACCGTTTCACTTTTCTTAATATGAAAATTAATTAGTACCTTTTATGTCACTGGGAACAGAAGTGGCACGTCTTTCTGCCAGCACATGTTTGACAGGTAAGCCTTTCTTTGAAAGGGTTTTCAATGTTCTGACCACGAATCCCCTAAAGAAACAGATCTCTTTGTTCTATCACGATCTCTAAGCATACTAAGCGATGTACTTTTTGATCCTTCCTACAGCTTAATGCCTGAATATCAGTGCAGAGCATAAGCCATTTACTGCTCTTAAGAACCCATCTTGAACCTTCTGAGCTAGTCATTTACATGATGTTTCCTTGGGATTACCTATATTCCTGTCCACTCTGACCTTGTAATTTTGTCGCAGTTGGGAACGTAATGCAGAGTGACTAAGATAATGTTGTTTACACAGCCTTTAAGTGGAGTGACACTATAGTCAAGCAAGTGTCACATCACCCGAAGTGAAGGAAGACTTAATTACCATAATCCCGTGAATACTAAAATTCCTTAGCCATGTGTAGCATAATAATGTAATGTTCTGCATGTTAGGTTTGATAACCTGCAGGAAAAACATGCAGCCTCCTGTTTCGTTTCGTTTTTTTGTTTCCCAAAGAGGAAATTGTCATATTTCTGGACTGGGCAAATGGAATGCTTATTCTTCTTTTAAAGCGTTTCAATACCTAATCTGTTGTAGTTGAAGATGGCAACTGGGCATTGCAACTGTGGCTTGTGCTGCGTTTACAAGCCATAATTCTAAACCAGGTTTAAGCCACAGCTGGTTTCTAAGAAAGAAAAGCGGTCAGCATGGACATCATGGCAAATTGTAAGAAAATCTTCAATCTTGGCGCAGCGGAGGAGGGGCTGTGACTCAGTGGTAGAGCATCTGCTTGGCTTGCAGAAGGTTCCCGACATGTCCACTTACAGCATCTTGGGCAGCAGGTACTGAGAAAGACCTTTCTCTGCCTGTAACCCTGGAGAAGTACTGTCAGAGGCAATACTAAGCTAACTGGACCAGTGGCCTGACTCTGCAGAAGGCAGCTTCTCTAGCCCAAGGACTTATGAAGCTTATTCTCAGATCGTGTATTAACAATTGAGTAATAACAAAAGTTCGCATGGTCAAAGCAATGGTATTCCCAGTAGTCATGTATGGCTGCGAGAGTTGGACTATAAGGAAGGCCGAGCACCGAAGAATAGATTATTTTGAACTATGGTGCTGGAGAAGACTCTTGAGAGTCCCTTGGACTGCAAGGAGATCAAATCAGTCAATCCTACAAGAAATCAACCCTGACTGTTCCCTGGAAGGCCAGATAATGAAACTGAAGCTCAAATACTTTGGCCACCAAATGAGAAGGGAGCACTCACTGGAGAAGACCCTGATGCTGGGAAAGATTGAAGGTCAAAGAAGACGGGGACGGCAAAGGATGAGATGGTTAGACAGTGTCATAGATGCAACGAACATGAAATTGAGCAAACCTCAGAGGACGGCGGAAGACAGGAAGGCCTGGCGGGATCTGGTCCATGGGGTCGCGAAGAGTCGGACTCGACTGTGCGACTGAACAACAACAAAAAATAACAAGAGATAAAATACTGTGGACTGTTAGAGTTCAAGAGCCCATTCAGATCTTAAAGATGAGAATGGGGCAATACAATGTCTTGAGAGTGCAGACTGGGGACATTTCAGGTTTGGAAGTGTTCTGGTGGCAATATCTTTCTACAAATGGAAGGCTAGCTTGTTAGTATTCGTTTCATGATGGTCTCATGGATCACCTGAAGGCATATACCATGTGCCGCTGGTAAACCCATGGACTGCAGTTTAAGAATCAGAATGTAGTAGAATATCACAGGGAGAACTTTTGGTGACTTTGAGAAAGGGAATGCTGCAGGTTCAGAGCTTCTAGCATGATGGTCTCTGATAGAATAGATCTAAGACCCCATAGCTGCTGTTTGAAAACGACATTCTGCCCAACTGTTTCTCTGCAGGGGAACTTGAATAACTGCAGTTCAGGTGCCACTACCGAAAGGGCCCTTTCCTTGGCTTCCACCTGCCTAATCTCAGAAGGCAGGGCCACCAGAAGCAGGGCCTCGAAAGATGTCTGTTAAGAAATTAGGAAGACACTTGTGTGTGTTTTAAAAGTTATTTTACTTCTGGTTTGTTACTATAAAATGAAACGAGAGAGAGAAGGCTGCAGATGGCCTTTTCTTCTAACTGTGGCAGGTAGCATTTATCCACTGCATTTTTTAAAATCTTGCCCTTCTTTCAGTATGATACAAAAATTGACGTTTTGGTAAATATAGGCCCCGGTCACACGGGCCGGAGAATCCACAGGGGAATGGAGGCTTTTAGCTGCGGAGAAAAAAGAAGCACGATAGTGCGATCTCTCGTCCCCCCGCGGCTCCGTCCTCCGGTCGTCAGCAGCCGATTAGACCAGCGAGGCAACACAGCAGAAACACAGCAGGACCGCGTTCGTGTGCATGCGCCTGACGCGGACGGCTGCTGGATGCGACGGGCTACCAGTGCGTCTCCGATTAGACGCCACGCATTAACTGGAAGATACTACATCGAAGCAGGTAGTTTTAACTCCGGGTTTTCCGCGGGAAGCCACGGGTTGGCAGCGGGTGCGCTCCACTTGCCAGATGTGGCGGTGTGATCGCGCCCGAATAATCTGCCCACCACCCGTGGCTCTCCCGCAGCTACGTCCGCGTGTGAATGGGGCCATATACAGTTATTCAGATTTGATTAATACATTTATTAAAAGACATATATTCAAGTAAAAATTCTTAATTGGCTGACAGCACTAATTATAAGTCATGTGTATCTTATTGCCAGATAAGTTAACAATAAGTAAATGTGTAAAATTAGTCCTGTTTTGACATGAAAATATAAGTTCTCCATCCATTCCTTTGCAGTCCTACCTGACAACATGATAGCCCCACCTGGCAAAGAAGCCTAGCTTTAGCTGTCTACTTGTCCAAGAAATGAACAGCATCGCCATGTCCTGGAAGTTTTTAATCCCACTAGGATCACTGATTCCCCAGTCAGGAGCGTCATAGAATGGCTTACTACTGCAGGTAGACAATGAACACAGGTATAATATCTGTGTACCATGTACACTTTATTTTCCTTTATGCTTGTACTGAATAATTCTCATGGTACATTCAATGCATGTGCAGTTGACTATGTGTTTTAAAACCCACATTTATCCACATACTGGTCACTGGTTACATTTGCAAAGCAAATGCATGTTGGATCTTTCTTACAAACAGATGTTCACATGTACATGCCGGATGTCCATGCATTCACTGGAATTTGTGAACAGTGTCAGTGACCAAACATACACATGGTGTCACTTTGTTTGCATGGACTGGACATTTCAATATGATATCTACAATACCAATTCTCTATGTATTTCAATGTACAGCCCATCCTATCCCATGCGCTCAGTCCTACTCAAGAGAATCTAAAGAGCTCCACCCAACAGAGGTGAAACAACTCCACTGATTGCCAGCTTCTTACTGGGCACAATTCAAAGGGCTGGTCTTGACTTATAAATCCCTAAAATGATCTGGGGTCAGCAGTAACTGCAAGGTCAACCTTTTTCCATATGGAACTGCCCTTACATTGTGATTGACTGTTGAGAGACTGCTCTGGGTACCCCAACTTTTGAAAATTAGGTATGCGGTTACCAGGAGCAAGGCCTTCTCTGTTGTGATGCCCAACTATGAAATACTCTACCTGAAGATACTTAACCAGTGTTTAATTTACTTTCTCTTTGTCGCCAGTTTAAAAACTTGAACTTGGGGGGGTGTTACTTGTCCAGCTCTGGATTGCCCAGATTAGCCCGATCTTGACAGATCTCAGAAGCTAAGCAGGGTTGGCCCTAGTTAGTATTTGGATAGGAGACCTAAAAGAAAGACCTGGGTTGCTAGACAGAGGCAGGCAATGGCAAACATGCTTCCGAATGTCTCTTGCCATGAAAACCCCATGGGGCTACTATAAATTGGCTGCAACTTGATGGAAAAGGGGGGGGAAATTGTCCAGACTGCTGGAATTCAGTCATGGCTTTTTGTGATTTTTGCATTTTATATATACATACATATATATATATATTCGAAATCAGGTTCTGTTCTTGGAATAAGTTTTTGACTTTTGCCATCTGCCTGGGATGCTGGTTTGACAGACAACTGGGCCATGCATTTTTAAATGAAATAAATAATAGAGACAAGACGCTGGGAAAGAATCAAAGGGAACATGAATCCAAACCATCCCCTTTCATGGTAGCATGTTCGACCCTTTCTAAGAAATAAATACTAATAAGTGTATCTTTTATCTCTGGAGTATATCATTTCCTCCGTCATCCCACACAGACAATTGAGAGAAATCTGATCCATGCACAGAAAAAAAGTTCACAGTGTACTGGCAAGCGATCAACATTTCCATCACAATGTTAATCTCATATATGTCAAGGATTTAGGAAAGGTGAAGTGAAAGGCAGGTGAAACAACTGCCTCCAAGAAGACCTATTGGGGGGGGCACACCACAAGATACATTTTCAGTGTAGATAAACTTCAAGAAGAAAAATCAGCATAATCCATCAAACATAGACACACTGATAATTTAATCTTCACGTAGGAAAAAAATCATTTAAGACAATGGAGATCACCGACGAAAACATTATTGCCAACGATAATTAGAATTCAATTCTGTCTACCCTCACTATATGCAGAAACAACACAGAGTTTTATAGCAAAGGCTAATAGATTTATTGAAGTATAAGCTTTCATTGAGCTGTTCTTCACATTAAGGACAGAGTTTCTTCAGAGCATCTTTCACCAAAGCTTACTCCTAATAAAACAGGGAAGTCTTTAAGGTCCCCACAACAACATGTGTGTGTAAAGCACCATCAAATCACATCCAACTTATGGCAAACCCTTGTGGAGTTTTCAAGACGAGAGATTTCAGAGGTAGTTTGCCATTGCCTGCCTCTTCACAGTGACCCTGGACTTTGTAGTTGGTCTCCCATCCAAGTACTAACTAGGGCTGACCTTGCTTACATAAGAACATAAGAGACACCAATGTTGGATCAGGCCAAAGGCCCATCCAGTCCAACACTCTGTCACACAGTGGCCAAAAATACCAGGTGCCATCAGGAGGTCCACCAGTGAGGCCAGGACATTAGAAGCCCTCCCACTGTTGACCCCCCCCCCAAGCACCAAGAAGACAGAGCACTTGCCCCAGAGTCCCTGCCTATACTTTGTGCCTAATAGCCACTGATGGACCTCTGCTCCATATGCTTATCTAATTCCCTTTTGAAGCTGTCCATGCTTGTAGCTGCCACCACTTCCTGTGGCAGTGTGCTTAGTTTCTGAGATCTGACAAAAGCGGACTAGCCTGGGACACAACATTTCACAGGTGACTATAGGGACAGGCTGAGGACACCACAGTTTTCCAAGCAAAGATTACCCACCACACTACCGCTGAAGCTTGTATTCCAACTGGATAGATTTGGCTTTATTTACTTACAACAGCCTATTCTGCTCTGTTTCAAAAGCTAAGCAAGTGATTGTTCTTTATAGGTCTTTCAGGTTTTCATCACTAGCTCTAAATAAACCTCGCCAGCGTGTGAAACTGCATCGCATGCTGCGCTGGATGTTTGCATGCATGTGTCTACATAGCAAGTCCACCAGAAGACAAAAATGAACTCTACCAACCCGCTCAGAGACACACTTTCTGGAGATCAGAAGAAGGGAGCTCAGCCCTGAAGAATGACAAAGGTAGCAAATCACACTAACAATACTGGAGTGAGGCATCACCAAAAGATAAAAATGGGGACACAGAAACAGAGACTGTCCCAAGGCAAATAGGGATAATTTGGGGTCACCATATTTTGAAAAGCAAAAAAGAAGACATATGTCCCAACTGACTACTTTTGTTGTCGCTGTGGTTTGTTGTTGTTGTTTTGCATTTGTGTGTGCTGTGCCTGGAAGTCACGGCAACCTCTGGCAACTCCTACTGGGGCACGGACGACGTTCAGAGAAGTGGCTTGATAGCCTGCCTCTGGCTTCCCGGCCCTGGTATTCTCTGGAGGTCTCCCATCCAAATACTTGTCAGGGTAGGCCCTGATTAGCTTCCAAGATCTGACAAGATAGGGCTTGCCTGGGCTATCCAGGTCAGAGCTCAAATGACTACTTCAAAGAAGTCATCACTATGACAAGATCTCATGTTAAATGCCCTACTATTTAAGCTGTGATAACTGCTACTAACAGAGCTGCGGTGGCTCAAGGGGTTAAGACGCTGAACTGCAGGCTGTGGAAGGTCGGTAGTTCAGCAGTTCGAGACCCGAGTGTGCCGCATGACAGAGTGACCCCCCGTCTCTAGTTCCAGCTCCTGCCAACCTAGCAGTTCGAAAGCAAGAAATTGCAAGTAGATAAATAGGTACCACTTCGGTGGGAAGGTAACAACATTCCGTGCGCCTTGGTGTTTAGTCATGCTGGCCACATGACCACGGAAACGTCTTCGGACAGCGCTGGCTCTTCGGCTTTGAAACGGAGATGAGCACCGCAACCCTAGAGTCGGACTTGACTGGCTTTCGAGCAAGGGAACCTTTACTTTTACCAACTGCTACTAACTAGGAATCTGGAGCTTGATTCTGTGCTTTATTACTGATTCTACATATCTTAAATCTTGGATACATTAATCAATGGGTGGATCTTATCCCCATCCTACCACTCCACGGAGCAAATTTTAGTTATTAAAATATCTATATTGCTTTTCCTTTTGCTCAAGCCTTGACGCTTTCCTCCAATCCAAGGAGCATTCCTCCAAATTAAGTGGCTCTTTGAGGGCTTCTAATGTCCTGGCCCCACTGGTGGACCTCCTGATGGCACTGGTATTTCTGGCCACTGTGGGATACAGAGTGTTGGACTGGATGGGCCTTTGGCCTGATCCAACATTGGCATCTCTTATGTTCTTATGTTCTTAAGTTGGAGGAAGTCTCCTTAGGCTGCCTGGAGGATGGGCAGATCCATCCCAGTGCACCAGAAACGCAGAGCCAATCAATACTATTCAAATATATAGATCAACCCAGTCAGCTTGGTTTCCTTCCTCTACATCTCCTCCTACCCATTCTTCCATGCCTCTCTTTTTTCTTCTCACCATCATCACAGCCCCTCCTGCACACAGAACTTGCGTGAGCTTTTCCCTCACCAAAATGACCTCCTGTGTTCCCTACAACAGCTCAATTGATTAATATTCCAAGACCAGCCTTCCACTTTCAGCATCCAGAATGCTTGTGGACATTCCAGCTCATCAGAGCAGCTCGGGCTGTCACTATTATCCTTTCACCTGAAGACATTTGTTTGGATGGAGGAAGTAATAATTCTTTCAACTCCCTCTTCTCTTGTATTATACCATCCTCATATTTTGCCATCAGGAAAGTCATATCCCAATCTTTTCTTGTTATGAAAAGCTGAGATTTCACATCTTCCCGTTCGCCGACTCAGATGAAGCAAAGCCGAAGAGGGCAGCAAATCATGCCTACAGACATTTAAAGTTGAAAACAAAATCCAAACTGCCTAAAGTAATGTACTACTGCAAAAAGAAGGCATCCAATGTTACTGGAATCGCAGGAGCAATGGGCAAACGCCGCAATTCTAGCCGTCCGGC
>NW_015170291.1:641590-669127 GCF_001447785.1 Gekko japonicus | reverse complement strand
CTAAGTATGTTTTTCTTTGAGAAGTAGGGATTTTTCAAGAGAGATTGGAATTTAATTGTTTCCTTTCTAGACAAACATGCTGTCGGATTGATGCTGATGGAAAGGCCAATCGGATGTCAGAAGGACAATGGTACAGCAGGATTAAGCATCGAGGTCCGTGGCAGGACAGGCAAACAAGCAAAGGTCTCCGATTGCTGGAAAAGACCCTTATAAAATAAATTGAAGATAACAGGCTCTCGTTTTATCCTCCCTGGCACTCACATCAACTCTACTTCTGTTATGCTAACGACTTGGGTTACTTTCTTATTAAGAAATGCTTCTGATAACATTCCCGTGCTCTCATCCGCGCACATCTGGAATGCAACAGAAAGGGCAAAGTGATTAAGACTTAAGACGTCGTGTATGTCATGGAAACACTCAGTGCTCTTGCTTATCAAGAGGGGATTTAAAAAATTAAACCCAAAAGAAGAAGCAGCAGCAACTGTCGGTAATCCTCAAGAGTGACTGGAAATCTGTTCTGCCAGTTCATGCTTGGAAATGGAGAACGGGTTCACATGCGCATCACAATCACCTGAGTCTGGCTTAAATGTGTGAACGAACCACCATGGATCAAACGCAGGAGGCAGAACGTCCTCGCCAGCTTTAATGAAAAGCTTCCCCGGCAAAAGCAGTTCAAGCACTCCACTGCAGGTCATCAGATGCAAAGGAGTCAAGTGATGAGACACCACTTCAGCCTGGCCTACACAGGCCGCAGAAATGCAGAATGAGGTGATACAGTTCTCAGATCTGCTTTGCATGCAGAAGGTTCCAGGTTCATATCCCAGCACCTTCAGTTAAAAGGATCAGAGAGCAGGTAATAGGAAAGACCTCAGCCTGAGGCACTTGAAAGCCGCTGCCAGTCAGAGTAGACACACTGACCCTGACAGGTCAAGGGTCTGGTTCGGCATAAAGCAGACTCATGCATTTGCAAAGAATATGGCTTATCCATGGCAGTGAACTGCAATACTTCCAAGACGCACTTGGGGGATATCCTTTTTAGAGGCTTCCCATTGCCTCTACTGGGATAAAGCTAATATAGCAGAGAAAAAAGGGTGTGGCCCAGTTCAGGGAGAGCCTGTTTGGAGCAGTGGTTAGGCGCGTGGACTCTAATCTGGGAGACCTGGGTTTTATTTCCCCACTCCTCCACACGGAGCTGCTGGTATGACCTTGGGTCAGTTACAAGTTGTTCCGGACCTGTTTTCTTACGAGCAGTTTTCCTAAGAGCTCTCTCATCCCCACCTACCTCACAGGGTGTCTGTTGTGGGGAGGGGAAGGGAAAGGAGATTGTAAACCACTCTGAGACTCCTTTGTTGTTGTTCAGTCGCACAGTCGAGTCCGACTCTTCGCGACCCCATGGACCAGCTCCCGCCAGGCCCTCCTGTCTTCCGTTGTCCTCTGAAGTTGGCTCAATTTCATGTTCGTTGCATCTATGACACTGCCTAACCATCTCATCCTTTGCCGTCCCCGTCTTCTTTGACCTTCAGTCTTTCCCAGCATCAGGGTCTTCTCCAGTGAGTGCTCCCTTCTCATTTGGTGGCCAAAGTATTTGAGCTTCAGTTTCATTATCCGGCCTTCCAGGGAACAGTCAGGGTTGATTTCTTTTAGGATTGACTGATTTGATCTTCTTGCAGTCCAAGGAACTCTCAAGAGTCTTCTCCAGCACCATAGTTCAAAAGAATCTATTCTTCGGCGCTCGGCCTTCGTTATAGTCCAACTCTCGCAGCCATACATGACTACTGGGAATACCATTGCTTTGACCATGCGGACTTTTGTTGGCAGGGTAATGTCTCTACTTTTTATCATGCTGTTTAGGTTAGGGTAGTGAAGGGCAGGGTATAAATCCAATCTCTTCTTCTTCTTTGTCTATGCCAGTTTTCTGCTTGCGGGGGGGGGGGGCGTGCTCCCTTCCACAACTTGCAGTCTAAAATAGTCTACCACCCCATTCTAATATACCCCTGCCGTGTGCATAGATTTAGCTTTCTTCCTGCAATGTATAATTCATTCATGGAATTCACTACCATAAAATGTGGTGACAGCCACTAACTGAAATGGCTTTGAAAGGGGATTAGACAACCTTATGTTTAGGGTCAAGGCTGTGGCTCAGTGGTAGAGTACTTGCTTTGCATGCAGAAGGTCCCAGGTTCAATCCCCAGTATCTCCAGTTACAAGGATCAGGTAGCAAGTGATGAGCAAGACCTCTCCCTGAGACCTTGGAGAGCTGCTGTCAGTCAGAGGAGCCAAGACTGACCTTGACAGACCAAGGGGCTGATGTAATACAAGGCAGCTTCATGCATTCATAAATGACAGGTCTTATGTAGCTAGGAGAGAGCTACATGAATCTAACATACAGACAGTATAGTTCTGAATATCTGACAAACTAGAAACAAAAGGCTATCGATCCCATACCTTGCTACAGAATTCAGAGTGCCATTTGGCCATTTGCTGCTAAAAACAGAATGCTGGACTAGCTTGATTTGGGGGGGGATTCAGCAAGACAGTTTTCATGTTTCTAAGATTCTCTTCTCAAGCCCTACTGTCCGTGGGCCAGACTGCTGAGGTGAAGGGGGTGGTAAACAGACGGCTCTTCTTTTCAGTGGTGGCAACTCACTCCTGGAATGCCATTCCCACCTGCTTGGTGCCTACTTTACTCTCCTTTGGGCACCAGGCGAAACACTTCTTTTCACCTAGGCTTTTAACTGAGGGGTTCCATATTCTGGCGGTTTTTATGGTCTGCTTTTAGCCTGAGGTCTCCTTTATGAATATGACTGTAAGCCGCTAGACGTGGCTTTATGCTCTTTTTATGCCTCTGGCTTATAGCTTTTGTGATTTTATTGCATTGCTTTCCTTTGGGAGCTGCCTCCAGCAGCTCCCCAGAGAGGTGGCATATCAGTTCCCCAAACCGGTAAATGATGTGCGTGCTCACCCAAAACGTCCCTTCAGAACTGGAGTCTACGCAAAGCCAAAGCTCACTGGAGCTGCCATAGTAATGGCTGGTAGTGGTCCCGGGGAGGGGAGCAGTGGCCACAAATATACCTACCTCAAAGCCAACCCGGGGTTTTTGGTTTTTTGGAGCCCCGGTTACACAGGCCGGAAAATGCGGGGGGGAAGCATGGCTGTTTGCCCCGGAACAAAGTAACGCCCGGCAGCCTGATCAGACGTCCTGTCGAGGTCCCGTGGTTAGGCCATTAGGTGCCGATCACACGGCTAGTCTGCAGCGCAGCAAAGAAAGGGCACGGCGCAATCACACCAGCAATCGCGCCGCTTCCGTGGCAAACAGTGGTTTGTTTGTTTGTTTCACTGAAGTTTGCGCATGCACATGATCATTTGTGCGCATCCTGTGGAGACTTTAAAAAAACAAACATCCGGTTTGCAACGGGACATGGGCGCGCGCCGGATGCCACGGGTTTCCAGCAGAAACGCAGTCAGACACCCGCCCTTGCCCTGCATTTTCCGGAAACTAGTACATCGTGTGTGGTGATTTTTTACTCTGCATCTTCGGCAACAAGCCACGGGTTAGCCACGGGTGCACTACGCTTCCCAGATGTTGCGGTGTGATCGCGCCCGGAAAATCCACCTATCATCTGTGTCTTCAGCGTGGCAACTTCTCCGTGTGAACGGGGCCTAGGAAGGGCAGCCCCCTCCTTCTCAGGAAACCCAAGCCATTCGTGACTAACCCTACTCTGATCACTCCCAATCTAAAATTTCCAACTTTCCTATGGCTTCTGTGTTTTGGACTAGATGAGGAACTGTGTAGAAGGAGAGAGATCATAAGGCGCTCATGGGTGACCCAAGCACAAGACTTTTCCATTTCTTTCATGGGCTTCCACAAAAATATATCCAAACGAACCAGTATGCCAATGTTCAGGCTCAGCCAGCAGACCATCTTCTTCTTGGGACAGAGAAGCGCGGGGCGTGCCCCCTTCAATATGTATTTCATACAACGTGGAACAAGGAGTCCCAACTTGCATTACTGTTCCCTCTTATAAAGAGAAGCCATCACAGAAACTGGGTGAGCACATACAGCTGCCCAGGCCATAGCTGTGTATCATGACAAGGAGCTCCAACATTATGGTAGTCAGAAGAAGAAGCACATGACCCAGCATAAGGACGGATTACAACACATGCTGATCCCGCTTCTCATTACTATTTATTAAATTAGATTTTTAGACCTCCCTCCCCTGTACACACAAGGCTCCAGGCAGTGAACAGCAACATAAACTAAATTCAAAAATCAAACAGTTGAAACAAAACAGTTTAAGACAATTTCAAAACAGTTTCAGACGGCACTAAATATTATCAGTTATACAGTTACCCACCCACCCCAACGGGGAGGAAGAAACGGAGTGCCAGGCAAGATGGAAACCCTCGCTGTCCTCAACCACAGGCTTTAACGCCAAGACAAAAATCCCGGCCGGACTTTACAGAGGTTTTTTTCCTATTTTGGTCCATGCAAAGTTGCATTATTGAATTTTTAAAAGAACTTTGCTAGATCAGACAAAAATCCTGATGCCCAAAGGAAACCCACAAGTAGTGAATACAGGAAATAGCTCTTCTTCTCAGCAGCTTAGTATTCAGAGGTACATTGCCTCGGAAGATCGAGGTTCTATTCAATTATCCTTGCTAATAGTTATTGATGGATCTGTTTGATGCAAATTTGCCTAAACCCCCTCTTGAAAGAGGCCCATCCTAGTGAGGACCACCGCTGCTTATTTATCTGCTACAGTTTTAATCTACCCTTCTTCACTTCAAGGTAGTATGCACAGCCTTCCTCTTCTGCCGTCTCATCCTCACAACAACCCTGCAAGCAAATTAGGCTGAAAGGCGGTGACTGGCCCAACGTCCCCCAGGAAGCTTCCATGGCGGTATGCGGGTTTGAAGCCGGGTCCCCCAAATCCTAGACCCACACTCTAACCACTACACACTGTGACCGCAAATTCCATAGGTTGCATCTATGCAAAGGATTTCTTTTTTGTCGGCCCTGAATATACTGCCAATCAGTTTCATCGAGCAGAGAGGGGGGTGGGATTCTATCAACTTTCTCCACACCACCTCATCAGCGGAACAGAAAAACGGGGATTTACGCTCTGTGAAACAAGGCAGAGCTAAATTAAAAGCCTAAAGTATACATTTTGTATATTCGTGTGTTTGTTGCTAAACAAACTCACTGTACCATTTACTGGCTTGGTTTTATACACCAGTCCCTGGGTGGCCACACGGACTACCCTGCTTTCTTGGAGACTGTTTTCACAAAACTCCAGCTCACATGAGGGTAACAAATGGAGGACAGATGTAATAAATTACAGCAAATCCAAGCACAATCGTCTTCTCCTAATGTTTTGAGGCAGACAGGAAATGTACTAGAAAGAGTTGTTTATAACAGCCACTTGATTTTCTAGGACAGACAGGAAATACACAATAAAGATTCGGTTGTAACAGCCACTAGATGATTATTATTTTTTAAAAAAAGAGAGACATGATTTGAACATTCAGCTGCACCTCTGCACAACGCAAGCCCTCACGTACTCTTTAAACTAATCACTTTTATCTGTTACACATGTACAAGAGCATTTCCCCCTGTAGCAGCGCTTGCAAAGTCATTTCATCGTCCAGAAAGTTCTCTCAAAGGCCCGTGACTGGCATCTGTGTTGAAGCAAGAAGCAGAGGGAGGAAGAAACCCTGACAAATTTTCCTTTTATGAAAGGACACAGAGAGTGTCATCTTCACTGTGCAGCCGCTTACAGTTCGAAAAATGCTCCAGGCAAGTCCTGTCTTCTCTGTTCTTCCTTCTTTCTTTTCCCAAAAGGGAAACACGGGAGAGGAACAAGAGAAGAAAACCACAACATTTGCAATTTCAGTCCTTTAGAGAGGTTCGTGCACCTGAGGCCAACACTGATGCTATCACCTTGATCTCAAATGGGTTGAAGTGGGAACATTTCTCACTAAAATGTTGTCTTGTTACTCAAGCTATTACATTTAACGAACACACAGCTCTTATGCTTGACTAGAAAGGTCAACCAGCTGTTTTGGTTAGGGATTTCAGAGGGCTGTCGTAATCTTTGTGGGTAACAACTTATTTATCGAATATTCATTCCCAGCTTTCCATTGAGGGGGGGGTGTTGACTCAGTCCAAACGGCAACCTAAAAATCACGAGTGCATAAAAGATTTTTTTAAAATGCACAGTTACAATTCCCAACAAGCCGATAAATCAGCAGCTTGCTCCATTTGTCACTTGCAACTACATTCTAGCAGGTGCCAAAATTCCTCCTGAGTAACTCTGGTTGCGGAACTCCCTAGCAGGGTTGAAAGCAGGGGTCATTTCCTGCAGGAGCACACAGGAGCGGAGCTCCGGCAGTAAGGAACTCAGGGGGCAGGCCCATGCAACAAGCCCTGCTCCCTGCTCCCAGCAGCCCTCAGTCAGGCCATGAGGAACAAGAAGCAGCCAGGTAAGTTGCAGAGTGCCCCCCCCCCGGCCCGCCTTCAGGTACAAGCTCTCCCTCCTCTGTGAGGACAGATCTGCACGTTCCCCCCCCCAATAGCTCGCACTCCAAAACAGTCCAGTGGAGCCTGAGTGGTGGGTGTTACCTTCTGACACATTGACTTATGGCGTCTGCATAGGACTTCCAAGGCAAGAGACATTCAGAGATGGTTTGCCACTGCCTGCCTCCGCGAAGAAACCCTGGACTTCCTTGGTGGCCTCCCTTCCAAGTACTAGCCAGGGCCGACCCTGCTTACCATCCAAAAACTGACCAGATCAGGCCGCCTGGGCCGCCCAGTTCAAGTCCATGTATTACCTGTGCTTGCCATCACTAAGGAAACAAGAAGGGTTGGCGGCTGCTATAACTTTCTACGAAAAACCAGCATGAAGAGCTACACCTCCTTCCCTTCACAGATAACCTGGAGAGGGAAAGTTTCACTACTTTGCCAGCTGGTTTGTCTCAAAGGCAGCAACTTTTCCCTTCAAGTGCTCTGCACATGCCACAGGGCTTCAGGGGCAAAGGGGAAAGCCAGCAAATCAAGACAAAATTCATTGTCTTAGCTACATACACCAGTAGACTGAACAGAGGAGTGGAACATCTGATTTCAGAACATGGAAGAGATGCTGTTAGTAGAGAAGGCATTCAATAATGAAAGATTAAAGAGAGGGACAATTTTTCCTCTTTTTCTCCAGCGCCTCTACAAGAATTGAAATAGTCCAGGTCCCCAAATCTAGGCAGGTCCCCTCACCTGCGAATTATGCAGTGTGTTTGTTCCTTATGGAAAATCATGCATGTTTATTGCTTTGGTAGTGTATCGATGCCCTTCCTTCCCAACTTTTAGTATGTTTGCAATCTCTGCAACTGTAGAGGCTAAAAAAGTTGCCCTTTTTGTTAATGAAATCTGAGCATCTGAGAAGCCATATAAAATGCCTTCAGGCTGCATGGACACACAGTTTACCCACCACCTGTATTTTTATGATATTATTTCCCATTGCCTCCTGAGTAACATTCACACTCATTTCCCTCTTTCAGTGCAGCCTGCGCAAGTTGTTTTAATTACTGCAAATTCTTCTCACTTTGGTCATCAGAACAGGACACCAAAACAGGATTTTTGGGAGTTGCCCACTGTAATTAATTGTTTTAAATTGTTTTAACTGTATTTTATTGCACTGTGTGTCTTAATTGTGTAACTGTGTTGTTGTATTACACCTATGTCTTGTAAGCCGCCCTGAGCCCGCATGCGGGGAGGGCGGGATATAAATGCAAATAAATAAATAAATAAATCACTCAGATCTGCTGCTCTCTGATAGAACAGGCTGAAGTCAGACGGGGATGACTCTTGGATGTCTGCTTGGGTTAATTTTCCCCTAATGATAATTATAAGTTCTTTTTTAAAAAAAATAATCTCTGCCACAAAAGAAGTAATGCGCTCTCTCTCTCTCGCTCTCTCTCTCCATTGCCATAAGTGAGCTTGTATTTCCCAGTTACACCCCTTTCAATCTCTGCTCCCTAAACAACATGCATATCTAAGAGTGTGGTCATAGATCCAGAGGAGTTAGCCATGTTGCTGCAAAACAGTAAAAAGCCCAGTAGCACCTTTAAGACTAACAAACTTTACTGTAGCATAAGTTTTCGAGAAACACAGCTTTCTTCGTCAGATGCAGAGTGCGATGTTATCTTCAAGACGATATTCTGGCATTTCATTGCGGGTTTTTTTTACCCATCTGGAAAAATACATGACGGACACGC
This sequence comes from Gekko japonicus, assembly GCF_001447785.1. Taxonomy (NCBI): domain Eukaryota; kingdom Metazoa; phylum Chordata; class Lepidosauria; order Squamata; family Gekkonidae; genus Gekko; species Gekko japonicus. The sequence goes on along the minus strand of NW_015170291.1, from coordinate 660,862 downwards.
TATTGCCTAATTGACCGTTGCTGCCCTCCTAAGCGTACTTACTTGGATGGAAGTCCCAGTGAAATCAATGACCCTTAATTGCAAGGAAGTGTGTTAAATTCATAAATTCTCTCTTGTTGCTGTAGCCTTGATCCAATAAGAGGAAAGAAATGAACAAAAGGAGGTATGCACTGCAATTTCATGCACTCCCAAGTGCCCCCATTTCCCTGGAATGGTCCCTATTCTTCTCCCAGGCCTCACTGGACCTATTTTTACCATTTGGGATTCTTTATTAGAATTTTGGTAGTGTGAGTTGCTACAGTGGTCTTCAGCAATTACAGTTTCAGAGTTACACCCCTTTCAATCTCTGCTCCCTAAACAACATGCATATCTAAGAGTGTGGTCATAGATCCAGAGGAGTTAGCCATGTTGCTGCAAAATAGTAAAAAGCCCAGTAGCACCTTTAAGACTAACAAACTTTATTGTAGCATAAGCTTTCGAGAAACACAGCTTTCTTCGTCAGATGCAGAGTGCGGTATTATCTTCAAGACGATGTTCTGGCATTTCATTGTTGTTGTTTTTTTAACCATCTGGAAAAATACATGATGGACACGCTATTGCCCAATTGACCGCTGCTGCCCTCGAAGTGCGGCTTTTTAGAGCAGCAGCAAAAGAGAACCACGGCAGCGAGATCAGGCAGATCCCCCAAGCCGCTGCGCATATGCTCCCCAGCGTGATCAGATGCGAGGGGAAAGCCATGGACAGGAGAGCAAGGCGAGTCAGCTGCGTATGTGTGTGCCTGCGCAGTTCGGCAGGGGGCCTCGCATTGCTGCGGGAGACGGGCACGTCGGCGATCACACGGCCGCCTGTGCAGTGGATTTTGCAGTAGATAGTAGTGTTTTGCAAGGGGGGGGGTGTTACTCCGCATCTTCAGCCGGAAGGGACGGGTTGGAGGCGGGTGCGCGACGCTTGCCAGATGTTGGCATCTGATCGCGCCGGTTTAATCCACCCTCAATCCATCTGTTCCGCGGGGCAATTCCTCCCGTGTGACCAGGGCCCCTGTTTAACTTGTAGTTTTCTCCTGGCTCTTCTTCCAAGAATGTATTACATAGGTCTGCTTTCCTTACCAGCATGGTGGAGTGGTTAAGAGTGGTGGATTCTAATCTGAAGAACCAGGCTCGATTCCCCACTCCTCCAAATGAAGCCTGCTGGGTGAATGTGGGCCAGTCACAGTTCTCTCAGAACTCTGTCAGCCCCACCTACCTCACAAGACGCCTGCTGTGGGGAGAGGAAGGGAAGGTGATTGGAAGCCGCTTTGAGACTCCTTCAGGTATAGAGAAGTGGGGTATAAAAACCGACTCTTCTTCTTCATCATCATCCTTACGATAACCCTGAGATGCAGACAGAGAGAATGACTGGCCTAAGGTCATCTAGTGATCTCTGAGACAGTACCAGAATCTGAACTCAGATCTCACAAGTGCAGCTTAGTGCAAGTAGTTAAACTAGCACATCAGGCTATGTTAGACCTTGCTTGCTGAGGTGCCACTGTACTCTAGGCAAGTGGGGGGGGGGGTTTTAACACAAGAGCATATTCAGAAACAGGACTCAGTGTCTCCATACAGATCCTGTAAGGCTGAAGGGGTAGAATCCCAATTCCTTCTTCCTCTGTTAAACACCCTCCACATAGTGACGCCTAAAAACCCTGGTCTTGAAGGAGAGGGGACTCCAATGAATGGGATGTCTGGGAGCATTTTGAGCTGTTGGGGGGGGGGCAAGGAATCAAGTTTCTTGGGAAGAAGTCCTTGCTCCCAAGGAAATACTGTGTGGGATCCAATCCAATGTTTAGATAAACTCTTAGGTTCAAACTGGAATTGATGCTGGTACACCTGTCGATGCTTTTTGACCCTAAAAAGCAGCCATGGAGTCCTCCATCAGCCATGATTCTGGAGAAAGGGGGTGTCAACTTCTCCTTTTTCTTGCACCCTTTCTCATGGAGCTGTTTTTACCTCCCAATACTGAAAAAAGGCAAACCTCCACATTGTACCTCCCCTCCCCCCCGAGGCAGAGGTACATATCACCTCTTTCGATGCCTAGCCTTATGCGTTTCCAAAGTTCGAAGCAGGTTACAAAACATGTTCGGTATAAGACTAATCAGAACAATTAAAACAGCAACTAAGCAGCACCACCACAAAAGATCAACTCTCAATTTCCACAGCTAAATACACCCATCAGTCATACTGTCACTGCTCTAATGTCCTCCAAAACCAAGGTATTTGTGCAGGCTTAGAAGAAGGATATGAAGTAGGGTGACAAAATGGACCTTATTCCAAACATGGGTGCATTAGCACTAAAGCAAAATGATCTTAGCAGGGAGAACTGAACCAGACAAAGGGACAGAACCATCGGAAGCAGATTTTTGTGAAGCCCTAAAACGGTGGTTGGTTTCACACAGGAAAAGTCAGTCGGTGAGGTATGCGGGTCCCACGTGCTTGCTAACCTTCACTCATGTGCACTGGCAGAACACCCCAAAAAAGCAACCTGGGTATGTCGGCTCACATCAAAACAGTTTTGTTGCAGTATTTCCACAATGCGTAAGTGAGCACGGGTAAAGTAGAAGGGAAGAAGATGTGAAAGAACAACAAAGGCACAGTGCTAGGAGAACCTGAACATCCCTGGAGTAAGCATACTTAGGAGTAAGCAGTAAACATGTTCTCCTCTGCTGACTGAATCAACCTTTCTCGCAAGAAGGGACTCCCTTGGTTGTTTCAAAGTTGGCACCAGCACCATGTACACCCCCACCATACACAGAGAGCCACTTGTCACGGGGGTTAGATTGCATGAAGTTCCAGGTGCAAAGAGCTCTGGATTGTACACAGTGACATTTTATTTGATTTTGTCACAGCAATTCCAGTGTCCTGAGAGTTTTCTCCACGTTGCTACCCAGCAAGGGGACACAAAAAGTGCAGAACTAACATAAATACTTTGGTGAACTGCGACAGTATGGTGGCTCTGATACAACATGAGCTAATCTATCAAGTATGCAAATCTTCCACTGTCCTTCATAGTGATTTATTTTGGGTAATCTACTGTAAATCTGTATTACGCATATAGCATTCTGGCAAGAATACTCTTTTTTGCTCATTTCCCAGCAAATTCATCTCTTCGTGTTTAAAAGAAAGAACCATTTATCCCACGGCAACATTATACCACAGAAGAAAGTTTGCATAGAGATGTTCCAGCATCTATTACTGACAGGGAAGTGCTCTCAATACGAATCAGAAGGAGTCTTCCTAAGAACAGTCATCTATTAAGTACTCCCAGATTTACCGATACTTCAAAACAGAACCACCATTGTATATTATTCCAGTAAAATCCAGTGTGAGATTATGACCTGAGTGTCAGAATATGACCCAAGAGATCCAGATACTAATCTGAACTCTTCTACAAAGCTCACTGGTGATCTCAGGGTCATTCTCACTCAAACTACCTCACAGGGCTGTTGTGGTGAGTATAAAATGGGGGACGGGATGCACATCACTGTGAGCTCCTTGGAAGATCAGCGGAATAAAAATGGAACAAATAAATATCCCCGAACTCCAACAAACATGTATTTTTGGCAGAGGAGTGTGTTCCTGAGACCTGAATCCTATGCAGAGCCTCTTGAGTGAAGCATAGTTCCATTCATGCACCATCATTGTGCTACCCTGCAGCACAGTACAGCCAACTGGTATAATGGTCAGGGCCCTGGACTAGGATCTGGAAGACCAAGGTCCAAATCCACACTCTGCCATGAACGCCTGCTGGGTGACCTGGGGCCAGTCACACTCTCTCATCCTAACTTACCTCACAGGGTTGTTGTGAGGATAAAATGGAGGAGAGAATTAAGTAAGCCATTTGGGCCCCCATTGGGGAGAAAGGCAGGGTGCAAATGAAATAAAGAGAACAAGCAGGGAGTGCAAGGACCTCTGTTCACTATTATATCGCATAGGATTATTAAAAAAATGCAATATATATATATTTTTAAAAACCCTTTCGCTCCACTCCCTCAAAAGGACATATATATTTTAAAAGGAATTTCACGCTCTGAGGCCGAATTGCCTTTAAGACCCAGCAGAGCAGCCATTTAAGAGAAACCTTAAAAGATGCTATCAGTGACCTTCTCATCTTGGCCTGAGTAAAACTAGACAGGTGGTCACCCAGCGTAAAAAGACAGGTGATTATGCATAATTTCATCCTACATTAAAAAAAAAAATCTTACAGGCAGGTATCTTTAAAGACCTTTTGCAGAAGTTGGCAGGTAGCCAGATGGATATGAGGACAGACAAGCTGTTCTTTCACTCCTAAAAAAGTTACGGAGAATTATATTCACATTTTCGTTCATTAACGTCCACATTCAAATGCATTTTCAAGTATGCCTCGCTGCCCGTTGTATTTTATCTCTTATGCCAATAAAGGTATTGTATTTGTATTTGTATGCCTCGAAGCACGTTAACCAAACAAATTATTCAGACAAACCTCAAGATGTTTCTGAAAGCATAAAAAAGACCACGACCCTGGATGAAACCTACCTAAGAGATTTGACTCTTCTCATAACCCTTCAGACACTCAAGAACAATCTCTTAATTTTCCCTCACAAACACCAAGTTAGGATGCTGAAGCCACTGAAGGAGGGATTCTCAGTGGTTTCCCGCCATCTGAACCATTTTACAGGATCCGTCCAAAGCCCAGGAGTGACTCAACAAGGGCTGCTACCTGAAGCTGCTGCCCTCAGCTGCGTCTCGATACCCAACTCGCCCTCTGTCACCTCTAGGCTTGCCAAGTCCCCCCAGGGGGCGGGGAAACCCCCGCCCCAGAGGCCCGTTCCCCGCCAGCGGTGGATCGGGCCCCGGGGGGAGCCCCACTCCGACGTGCGCGTCACCCAGAAGTGACGCGACCACGACGGCCACGCTGGGGGCAGGGCCACGGTCATCCGAGGGAAAACTCTATGGTTTTCCCTCAGATGGTTGTGGGGCCCCCCCAGCGTGCCCGGTGTTGTCACGTCACTTCCGGGTGATGTGCGTGCGGCGTGCTCTCTCCAGACGCCAGCCGGGAGTCCCCCGCTGCGGCGCAACACCCGACTTGGCAACCCTAGTCACCTCTCACTAGGTCTCTGTCACCTCTCACTGCCCCTGCCCACAGGCCAGAGCAGTGAGTGTTTCTCCCCTACTCCTTCTCCAGGCATCTTTAATGACAGTGCAGAAAACTGTGCATGCCCAATGGTGCTTCCTGAACTCTCATAAGCTGCCACCCACCCCAATTCCCTAGAGTCCACTGCCTTGTCTCACTCAAAGTTAGCCATGCCAAAGGCCCATCCAGTCGGATAGTTTAGGCCAGGGGTGTCGAACTGATCTGTTATGAGGGCCGGATCTGACGTAAATGAGACCTTGCTGGGCCGGGCCATGTGTGTCATAAAAGGTAATGCCAGGTAGTGGAGATATAAACTTTATAAAGGACACAGTCACAAAAGGGTACTTAAAATAAAAAAATGCTTAAAACATTAGCTCTCTTGCAATATTTTCTTTATTTAACAGTGTCTGATAACTGACACCTCTTGCTCTGAATTACTGCATCAAAATGTCTGTGCTGTTGCAATCTTGAGTATGCTGTTCAAGTGTGTATTTGTAAGCTGCAAACCTACGATGATGCAGCAGCAGCAGAACTGGAAGAAGAAGCAGGAGACAGCCAGTTCCACCGCGGGCCTGATAGAAGCCCTCCGGGGGCCTCATCCGGCCCCCAGGCCGCATGTTTGACACCCTGGTCTAGACAATATGGAAACACCTTGACAAGCCATGATTTCAGTTAATGGGACTTAAAATACAGTAAGATTTTTCAGGTATGCAGGCTAACACTGGTTTAGAGTGGCACATCATTTTTCTTTTTTTTCATTTTCAGCACTCCCAATTTGGTGGGCGTGGAAAATCTCTGAGAAGATGCAGCTGTGTAACTTTAGTGGCTTACCCATTCAGACAATCACCTCCAGACCATCAGCAACACAAATCATGGAATAAAAAAAAGAAAGTGCAACAAGTAGCCCATTCCTCCCAGTAGATACGCACAGGAAGTTTATGACAGAGGCACGGCAGCTTCTGCTCAGCATCCAGCAATCAGAGGTACCCCGCCTCTAAACAGGATATAAAGGGCAAACACGCAGGCCTTTCTCTGCTCATGGCCTTGGAAGGCCCAGCCAGTCAGAGCAGACAATAGTAAGCAAGATGAACCAATAGACTGACTCCTTATAAAGCAGGTTCCTATGATCACATGAATGTGTGAAATCAAAGCTTTCATATCACTCCTTTAAAAAATAACAATCAATTTTTTTCAACAAACACAACAAAACCAAACAAAATGTAAAGAGAGCAAGAGTGCCATATTGGGGAAAGCCTTCATATCACTCCTTGTCAACCCAGGCCTGGTTCTCATTGAGGTGATAAACCTGTGTCTAGCTTCTATCACTTCAGACTGAAGGCCCGACATTTTTTTAATCTTCCTCCCTACAGAAAACTGGATATCATAAAGTGACTATTTTTCTACATGTGGGGAATCTTTTTCTTCATCAGCTGAGCCCCCGTGTGAAGTCATACATCCTAGACCACCTCAGTAAGAACTAGGCCTCAGACGCAACATTTTTCAACACAGAGCATTCAACAAATTCTCCATTTAGCTAACAGGAGTTCTCCAGTTTCTCAGCCTTTCCCAGAACAGGTCTCATGTCAACCTTCTGCCCTTATCTCTAAACCAGTTATGACTAGGGATGCCAGCCTCCAGGTGGGACCTGGGGATTCCCCAGAATTACAGCTCATCTCCAGACTCCAAAGATGAGTTCCCCTGGAGAAAATGGAGGCTTTGGAGGGACGACTCTATGGCATTGTACCCCACTGAGGTTCCTGTCCCCCCCGAGACTCCACCCCCAAATCTCCAAGAGTTTCCCAACCAGGAACTGGAAACCCTACCCATCCCATCCCCCACTGGTGGGCAGAGAGGACCTAGCAACCAGTGTTCCCTCTAAGCTGAGTTAGTGTGAGCTAGCTCACAGTTTTTTAGCCTCCAGCTCACACATATTTTTCTTAGCTCAGGGAGGATGGCTCCAGAGCAAACTAATATATACAGTAGCCAAATCGGTCGCTCACAACTTTAATGCTGGTAGCTCACAAAGTAGAATTTGTGCTCACAAGACTCCACACCTTAGAGGGAGCATTGCTAGCAACCCTAGCTATGACATGGAAAGTACATGGCAGTGGCCAAGCCAACATGTTGGGGAACCAGCATTATGATAGGGTTACATTCAGTGTTCCCTCTAAAGTGAGTTAGTGTGAGCTAGCTCACAGTTTTTTAGCCTCCGGCTCACAGATTTTTGTCCTAGCTCAGGAAGGATAGCTTCAGAGCAAACTAATTTATGTAACAGCCAAATCACTTGCTCACAACGCAAATGCCAGTAGCTCGCAAAGTAGAATTTTTGCTCACAAAACTCCACAGCTTAGAGGGAGTATTGGATTACATTGTGGGACTAGGAAAAGGGGGGAGTGCGTTCACGAGACTTACTGGTGTGACCTTGGGACAGTCTCTTTCTTTCATTTTAGCCTACCTCATGGGGTTGCAGTGAGGTAAATATGGATGAGAGGACATCATGACAGCCATCCTGAACTCACTGCAGAAAGGAAATGGTAATGGCTACAGCCACTGCTATGGACCACAGCAGTCAGCTGCAGAGGAAAGTACATTTGTTCTTATCTACTTTAGGAGTAATAGAGGCCCCAAGTGCAACAGCTGTCTGGAACATAGCTGTGTTTATATATAAAGTCAAAAATATAAAAGATGAGAAGATCTTTTAGGCAAACAAATATAAAGTACTCAAAGGAAACATGAGTATCTTTCATCTTATTAAAAAACACACACACAATCATTTCCTTTTGCAGGCTCATTTAGCCATATCAAAGAAAAATGCCGACGCCACCTCACAAATTTAAGATCACCATCGCACACATAAATATCTGAACTGCCTTGTGAACATAAATTGTGCGGCAGTGAATGGGAGGTTGTACAAATGGTTCTGTAACAAAACAACACACAATTATTACAGCAGAGACAGTCCTCAAAAGGATTCAAAGATTAAAAGAACATCAAAAAAAAGAAGATTACCCCCTTTTCACCTCTCAAGAGAGCAATCTGGCAGGTCAGGTTTGAGATATATCTGAAAGAAATAGTGAAGGGGGGGGGGTTTGGCTGCCCTTCAGAACCAAGAGCAGGAAAGAATGAAGAATCGTTCACTAAAGAGCAAAGCACAACTTGCACAACTTGCACCAAATCAAATGATGAAACAATTTCATGCACTCTTGTTTTGTTACTAACAGTTTTAGGTTTGTGTTGGTACATACCATTTAAAAACGTACACTGTACCGAATGCAACCGTATCAGGATATCAACCGGAATGGCAAACGATTTGCATATACTTTTTATTTTTCATAAATTCATTCTGCATCCAGGAATTGATCTTCTTGAAGCTGTGTTTTTGTATAATAAGGAAACTGTATTCATTTAGTATATCTTTTTATCCCACCCTTCCTTCAAGGAGCTCATTCATTATTCCCCCATCCTCCATGATCTCCTCATAAGAACCCCGCTCAGCAGGCTGGGAGTACGGCCCCAGGGGTCGTTTAGTAGAAAAAGAGCTAGGGGAACTCATTAGCATAACTCATTAGCATATGCCACACCCCCTGACATCACCGGAAGTGTGTCATAAGGCCACACACCCCGTCCCCAGCGGTCCCGGCCGCCGCCGGCAGCCTTGCAGCTCCACTGCGAGCCCCATGAGGGTGCGAGGAAGCCCCGCGAAGGCCCTCCCTGGCCCCAGGCAGGCAGGGGTGGGGAGAGGCAGGGAGGAAGCAACTTACCCTCCCTCTTCTCCTGCCTCCTCCTGGCTGAATGAGGGCCGGAAGCGGGGCGGACGGAAGCAGGGGGCGGGGCTTCGTCATGTGCCCCGCCCCCGTACCTCACCCGGGGGAACTGCGATCCCCCGCGATCCCCCCCGAAATGACCTCTGGCTGGCCCAAGATCACTCAGCAAGATTCATGGCAGAGAGGGGATGTGAATCTGGTTCTCCCAGATCCCAGTCCAACACACTAACCACTACACCGCCCTGGCTCTGATTGGATTGAGTGGGTTGACAAAGGAAATGGAGGAGGAGGAGAATGTGTAATGGGGCTTATGTGGTTAGTAAACGCAGGAAACAACAGTATTTATATGAGAAGAGGGGCAGATGGCCAGAGACCTGGTATAAATATAACACCCAGCCAAGCCACACTTCACACTGCCTGCCAATCAAAAAGACCAATATCATACACCTGTTTTCCATCCTGGGCCTAAAGGAGACTCTAAGGCCTGTATATACCCAACACTAAGGAACTCACCAGGATAAATTTCCAATCAAGGCTGCATTCAGAAATCAAACCATAAATCGTCATGAGAACACCCTCCTCCTCCTTTCCCTCATACACCACGCTGAGATTGGAGACCTCTTGGTTTTGAAACAAGCGCAACTTTATAGTTCGTGTGTGGCAGTCTAACTAACAGCGGTTTGCTTCCTGTCTACAAAGCAGGTCTATAAATGTTTTAATCCTGGTTGAGCACTACAGGAATCATGTGCTTCCCGTGTCGTCTTGTCCACACAGGAAAAATCCAGTCAGCACAATATTCAGTGATGCATGGTTTCAATCCTGGTTTGTGGTTTAACAGTTTGTTAAAGCACCTGATTCAGACATCTTCTAAATCAGGATATCATGGATCTCAGCATGGTGCTCGAACCAAACAAACCACGATGTGTTTGTCTGAATACAGTCTGTGAAATTCCCAGTTCAAACACCAGAAATCCAGGGGGTCATGTATGTGTTGTATTTGTGCTCCTACATTTTTAAAGACAAGCTCTGAAGGGAATTGCTGTACCTCTCCATTTCTGAAGCCATCACCGGCCCCAGTATCCCTAGCCAGAAGCAAAACAGATGGTGGAACTCAAGTATCCGCACGTCACTGAAGAAGTAGCTGTCACTGTCAAGGCATCATTAAAAAAAAAAAAACCAGAAGCTTCTCCCTCAAATCACATATGATGTCTTCGTGCACTATTCAGATCAATGGGCGATAGGACATGTTTCTCACAGAAGATGTCGCAGAGAAACAAGGAAATCTAAAATGATCAATGCATAAAAGAAAATGCGTGTGGCAACCAAAACGCCTCTAAAAAGAGTGCCAGAAGTTTTAATTATGTTCTCAGAAAAACAGTATATCCCTGACATGGTCAACTGACAAAGAACACCTTCTTGAAGGCTCTCTTCACCTCCAAAAGGTAATGTTCTACCTGAACATTAAAAAAGACAGAGACTAAAAAGAAAAATGCAAACACAAAGGGAAAATGTGGATTTTTCAGCTGCAGTGGCAACACTCATGTTTGTTGGGGGAAAGGATGGCAAGTCTTTAATTATTAAACCAACTACATTTAGCAGATGGTCAAAGAAAAGTACTTTTTAAAAAAAAGTTGCCCAGAGGGTTATATAAACGAACAAGCTAAAACAGCTGGCAGCTGGCGCGTGAAATCAATAATGAGAAAATGAATCCTACTGTATCTTTGTTTTCATTGTCTGGCTGGAGACAGGGAGGACGCAGAAAGGGGGACTTCACAAACCAGCTGAACGGATCACATGAATCCAATTTGGAAATTTTATAAAGAAGCAACACCATGGGCATCGTTTGAGGTGGGGGAGGACAAAATTCGCAACAGAGTGCTCTTCGGCCCACTTTAGATTATGCTGCAAAAAGCAGTATATTTGAAAAAACAGTTGTTGCTATGAATAAGTATAAAACGGTGACCCATAAGGACAACGAGGAATATGTGGTATGAAATGTAAAGGGGAAAGGAACACACTTTCTTGATTTCCCTGTTCAGAAGTGTTGAACTCCCAGGTTAGCAAAATGAAAGACACCGACTCTCTGTGCATATGCATGTCAGTGTGTCCAGGGTGTGTGCAGCCAGTATACACTGGCACAAATGTGTGCTCTGCTCCACTTGCCCATATATATCCATCCAAACATGGGTACATAACCAATTATGTTCATATGAAATTCAGACACAGAGACACCTTCACTGTGACCAGGGAACACCACTTTTCACTCCCAATAACGGAGATAGTACCTACTGACATACAGATTGGATGCACATAGGTGTAGAACCCACGTTCAATCAAACACTGATTAGAAGGCACTCCCCTCTAGATCTATATGTCATGTGTTCCCCACGTTCAATCAAACACTGATTAGAAGGGAGTGCCCACTTTCCTCCTATGGGCACACCCCTCTAGATCGATATGTCATGTGTTAAGTGTTTGCTGTCTATACTGGTATGTCGTGTTTACAGTGCTGGTCTCTCTCACGGAGGCACCTGCCCTGCGGACAGCACTCCACAACAGAGGGGGGTAAAGTTGAAGAGGCAGGTAAGCTTACCAGAGCAGGTAGTTCCCGGCTGGACAGCAGAGGGCTGGATGATTTTTAAATCTGGTTCCTGGCCAACACAATCTGAATTTAGGGGAGGGGCTGTGACTCAGCGGAAGAGCACCTGCTTTGCATGCAGAAGGTCCCTGGTTCAATCCCCGTCATCTCCAGTTTACAAAAAGGGCCAGGCAGTAGGTGATGTGAAAGACCCCTGCCTGAGACCTTGGAGAGCCACTGCCAGTCTGAGTAGACAACACTGACCTTGATGGACTGATGGTATAATTCCATACAAGACAGCATCATGTGTGTTCAATTTCACACCTTTATCTTCCACCCCTGGGAGAACAAAGGTGTCGCTCTAGATTGTGTGGGTTCAAGGGAAAGGGTTTCCTAGCAGACACGTACAAGGCAGGCACCACACCAAAAGTCAACAAAAAGGTATGAGCTGCCTTCGGACCCCACCTCACCCCGCAGTGAGAACATGCTCAGCGATGACAAGCAGAAATTTAACAGCATTCAGTCCACACACACTCCCCTTGAGATCCATCACTTAGCTATTCTAAAGATACATCTGTGGAGGTGGGCGGGGTGCTTCTGACCTTTCCCACACCTGGCCAAAATACAGAAGCACTAAAGATACATCTGTGGAGGTGGGCGGGGTGCTTCTGTCCTTTCCCACAAACACACCTGGCCAAAATACAGAAGCATACCTTGAGCACCCTGCACCCACCCACTAACCCAGTACATATTCCATATCCTCCCAGCTAGCATCTGGCAGGGGTGGAAAAACTGGGAAATTGACTGCCGGGTCTGAAAAGACTTGGAGAAAAGGAGAAAAGCACTGGGAGGAGCATCTTGTGTCTTGGGCCTCTGAGAATTTGAAGTCCCAACACAGCGAACACAAACATTTTTTTTAAAAAACTTTTGTTAGGAAGGACTTGTGCCCTTGGCACCTATAATTTTTCACGAAAACAGTGCAGAAGGCACACAGGGTGAAATCGATGCGACTCCTAATGAAACTGCGACATAGTCTATTGGCACAGCCAGCTTGGCACAGACTAGGATCTGGGAATCCCAGATTCAGGTTCCACCACTCTACCACAGAAGATCAGTGGGTGACCTTGGGCCAGACACACGCTCAGCCTAATCTACCTGAGGGGATCGTTGCTGTAAGGATAAAGGTGAGCCAGGGAGAATGTTGCAACCTGCCCTAGGTCCCCAGTGGGACGAAAAACAGGATATAAATATCTAAATAAAATAAAGTAGAGCATAGAAATTTATATTGCGGTGGCAGTGTGGCAATTGACATACGGGTCCTGAAGCCTGGCCAACAAGAGCCCTGCCGGAAAACGACAGAGCCAAGCCAGAAAGACATCTATACCGGGCAGTGACGGCGCGTGCAATTAAAAATGAATATATGTTGTCTTCCCTATCCCCTACAAACATTGTTAGTCCCTTGTCTATATTGAGTAACTGTACATCGCTTTGAGCCCACTGGGGAAAGCGATTAATAATCATCATCATCATCATCATCATCATCATCATCATCATCATCATCATCATCATCATCATCATCATCATCATTATTGTTAACAATAAAATCCAAAAAGCTCCTAAGCACCTTGGGTAAAGCTATCAACTCTATATGCCAGATCAAAGAATCAAACAATGGTGGCTGACACTGAACTGCAAATGAGGTCTGGTCTAATATAATGCAATCACTCTTAGGAAGAAGAAGAGAGAAGAGATTGGATTTATACCCCACCCTTCACTTGGAGTCTCAGAGCGGCTTACAAACTCCTTTCCCTTCCCCTCCCCACAACAGACACCCTGTGAGGTGGGTGGGGCTGAGAGAGCTCTGACAGAAACTGCTCTTTTTCAAGGACAGCTGTGCCAGAGCTTGTGACTGACCCAAGGTCACATCAGCAGGTGCACGTGGAGGAGTGGGGAATCAAACCCGGTTCTCCCAGATTAGAGTCCACACACTTAACCACTACACCAAACTGGCTCTCTATGGAAGCTGGAGAGAGCCTGGGGGTGACTCCCAGGTCTCTTTCACCATCCTCGGTGTGATCTTAAACCATCCCTCATTAGCACACGTGAACACATGAAGCTGCCTTATGCTGAATCAGACCCTTGGTCCATCGAGGTCAGTGTTGTCTACTCAGACTGGCAGCGGCTCTCCCGGGGCTCAGGCAGAGGACTTTCACATCACCTACTGCCAGATCCTTTAACTGGAGATGCCACGGATTGAACCTGGGACCTTCTGCATGTCAAGCAGATGCTCTACCACTGAGCCACAGCCCCTCGCCACAGTGACCACAAAGAACAAGAACATGAATCAGATGCAAGTGTCCTAGCAAACACAAAAAAAGACAATCAGATGAATGAATCAAATGAAAACAGGAAAGTTTGGGTATCAGTTCCTTCCCTTCTAAGGATCAGTTCCAGTATTCCAAAAAACCTTCTCCAGTGCTGACCCAACAAACCAATGCCAAGGGAAGGGCACCCTGTACACACTCAGAGAAGCTACCATCTTCTCTCTCCTTTCTAGTTAAGCTTTCTCTTTACATGATGGTTGAGAGGCGGGGGGAGAGAGAGAAAGAAATTGCTAATTGTTGCTGGAAACAAACACAGATGGTCTGGTCTACAACATTCTTCCAATATTTTTTAACATACAAATTATACACTCTGTTCCAACTAGGACCAACTTTATTATTTTATGTGATTTTATCGGCCCATGGAAACGGCTCTCCAACCGCCCATCCGCCGTTCCGTTCGCGGCCTGTCATTTATCTAGCTAAGCAAGCAAGCCTCTCTCCCCAAACTCAAGATTAGCTGCTTTCCCAATTACTATCGACAAGGCTTATTGGAAAGTTCACTGCAAATACAAAAGACCTGGAGTTTGTAGAAAGGTGTGGAAGTCAGCGCTTCCTGTGGACATCCAGACCAGGATAATGCCATTAACATTTAATCATTTGGTATTTGCAGGGGTGGGGGAATACTTCCTGTGGCCAATAAAACATCGGCCTTCGGCCTATTCACAAAGGGGGGAAATATAGTTTAGAACAGCCTAGCTGCAGTCAGAGTCGGTTAGCAGTGCCTCATGTTCTGCAGGCTGAAATAAATAAGATGCATGAAGACATCCATTTTGACAGATATTAGATTAAAAAGGAGAGATTCTCTCTTTGATGTTAGCAAGACTTGAAATTCAAGTCATCGTGGCTTGGCTCCCATTTTTTAAAAAAAGATTTGTAAACAAGGTTTATTTCCAGAAGCTCAATTTACCTTCTGTTATCACATAAATTCTGTATAAATAAAGTACAGCCGTCAATTTTCTTCCTCCTCCCCCCCTTTCCCGCTGTTGAGCAAGACTTAACTCTCAATCACAGAATATATAAAAATGTTAAGATTGCTGGCACAGAGCATTAATTTTGCCTGTTCATTTGTTTAGGAATCCAGAAATAAGATTCAGAAACATTGCTTACAGCACAACTGTAAACGGAAGAGGCCCTGGAATAATAAAGATAAGACTGTCCCATTTAGAAAGGGAAATTTTTACATTCCTGGGTAAACATGGGTAGCTCGTAAATTGAGCAGTGCCGTTTAGCGCTGTCAATGTGACCCACGTCTCGATGAACCTTTGTGTTCTCCAAGAAAACTTAATTAAAATATTTACTGTAGAATTGTTTCACCAAGGGCACGAGAGAAAATTAACTCTTTCCAATACAACATATTCTTTCTGGCTGCACTGATGTTACATTCAAATTCAGGAAGAAGTGGGAAAGATCAAAAAAATCCTATTCAGGTTTGTGTACTAAGTAGTTCTTGAAGATATGGGAACAGTGATTCCTTGACTTGGTTGCAAAATTTGCTTGGAAACCACGGTATTTCTTTGTGTGTCACACGCTGTCATGGCTCAGGTGGGGTGTCACCTGATGCTGCCACCACTCTGGATTTAGGATCCCTTGAGAAGGCCCAGAGCACCCTCCCAAGACCTTCTGACCACCCAATTGGCCGAATAATAGGTGTGAGGACCAGGCAGAGTGAACAATGAAAATAGTTTATTTTATAAGAGGTCAAACCAGCAAGGTGCAGAATTATAATGGTAAGTGGGTGAAAAGAAATCAAATGCCCTAACGCGTCTAAATATATACTCTCCCTAGCTCACTATTCCAAGTGGCACTAGACTACTCCCCCTTCCCTCAGGATGAGGGTCTCTTCCCCACAGCAGCCTCTCCTGGCCCTGTTCCCTGGGAAGAAGAACAGCTTTTCCTGCTGCACCAGATCTTTTATTCCAAGCCCTCCTCTTTTCCTATTGGTCAATTTTGGCTCTAAAACCTCTCAGGGGCTTCTGGGAGTTGTAGGCCCAGCCTCACCTACTGCTAGCCAGGCTCCCTGGGCCTAGTAGGCCTCTGGTGGCAGAGCCCAGATCATGACACACGCCTTGTGCAAAATGGCTACAGGTTAAAATTCAGCTCCTTCTGCACTCCTGTGCAGCTGTACTGCACATTCCAGCCAAAACAAATGTGAAAAGTGAACAGAAAGGGAAACTATTCTGTGACCTAGAATATGCACAAACATTGCAACATTTCCTCCTTTACCTAGATCCGTATTCCAGCACAGCTGTGTCAGTGTGGAGAAGAAGCTGTTTTCAATTTGGAGTTTCCTCTGGAAAAGGTCTCTTCATTTCTCTCCATTGTCACTGGGACTTCATAGATCACCAGAGTATGTATCCCATGGCATCTCTCATTTGTCCTCTTTCTCACGTGCAGTTTTAGTTTACAGTACTTTTTGTTCAACTACTTTTTTCACTTACCTTGGGCATATTAGTAGCTTTGGAAGTGAGAGACCCACTCTAAGCAGGTGTTGACTGACATAACTTTGGATGATCAAATCATGGGATACACCTATGGTGCAAAAATGCAAGTGTATGCACCTGGGACATTTCTGTTCAGAGGATACATTATTAGAGAGTGGTTAAGGAACTACCCCACTGGACTATTTCAGACATTTCATCAGGCACCAAGTACAATGCCTCCATAAAATGGGGGAAAGTCCCATTAAATGAATTTTCTGTCTCACAGATGCTCTCCCAAGCCTTTTCGATTTATTCAGGTGGGTTGCCATGTCGGTCTGAAGCAAGAAAACAAAGTTTGAGCTTTGCCAACTGTTACATATAGATGGGGGAATTAGTTGCCAGTAGGGCTGCCAAGCCGCATCGGGGGATCCGTGCGTCTTCACAGGATCCCCGCCGCGGGGGGCAGCGATACGCGTTGCACCACCGTCACCAGGATGTGACGCTATGCGTCGCTCTAGCAATGGGGCTGTTTGGAGTCCCGTTGCCAGAGCGACGCGTAGCGTCACATCCTGGCGACGGCGGTGCAATGCGTATCGCTGTCCCCCGCGGCAGGGATCCTGTGAAGATGCACGGATCCCCCACCGCGGCTTGGCAGCCCTAGTTGCCAGGAAGGACTAACTGGAGTCAAGATGCAGAAGTATGGTAACTAAGCAATAAGTATAGCTAAGATTGGATTAAAGCAGTTGGTAAAAACTGTGAATAAAACCTTTTCAATTTATGTAACGAGAATACTGTGTCCAAATGGCAGGATTTTATGGGGAACACTGCATGCATCGTACTTGAGAGGTGGACCCAAATCCAGCTTTACACCAAGAAGAGGCCATCAGAAAAGTCAACTGAATGAATGCTTCTACTAGCTGGGTTTTTTTTACTGCAGTGGTAACACTTAATTATGTTTGCTGCTATTCACAGAACATCTTACCAATTGTCTTAATCCAATCTGAGCTCTAACTGGCCCTTCGTGGCAACATCCTCTTCACCCACTAACTATCTGCAATGGTTGGTGACTCTGTTTCACTGTATCTGAAGAAGTGTGCATGCACATGAAAGCTTATACACAGAATAAAACTTTGTTGGTCTTAAAGGTGCCACCGGACTCAGACTTTGTTCTGCTGTTTCAGACCAACACAGCTACCCCACCTGTACAAATTTTAGTTTCATTTCAGCCAGAGAGAAGTCCCGGAATTCCTTTCCAGTGGCTCAGCTCCAGCCCAGAACAAAGGAGTTTACCTTTGATTTCCTATGGAACAGCAATTTTCCAGATCCTGCTCACATCTTTCCCAGACAATTAGGAAAGCACAGCAGCAATTCACACAAGCCCAGTTCACATTGGGGTGACAATCTGCTGGCAACCAGCAGGAGTCCATTCAGGGAGAAAGGGGTATGGGAAGGCACCACTGGGCAACAGCATGATATCACTTCTGGGGGAAACCCAGAAGTGGCATCACGCCTCTCTAAGAATTGCTAGAAACTCTATGGTAAAAACCACAGAATTTCCAGAGATTCCTAGAGCAGACTCAAGTCACTTTCCATGTTTTCCTCAGAAGTGGCATCATGCTTTTTTCTGATTCTGATTTTCCCATTATTTTTCTCCCACCAGCCACAGGGGCGATGGCAGGAAACAGAACCTGGGGGGCAGGGAGTCCTCTGCCCCGGCAAGAAAATGGCAAGCCTGCTTCACGTGTTCCTTTTTGACATGAGTTACCGGACGGTGCGGTGGCTCAAGTGGTTAAGACGCTGAACTGCAGGCTGTGGAAGGTCAGTAGTTCAGCGGTTCAAGACCCGGGTGCCGCAAGACAGGGTGAGCTCCTGTCTCTAGTTCCAGCTCCTGCCAACCTAGCAGTTCGAAAGCAAGAAATTGCAAGTAGATAAATAGGGACCACTTCGGTGGGAAGGTAACAGCGTTCCGACCGCCTTGGTGTTTAGTCATGCCGGCCACATGACCACGGAAACGTCTTCGGACAGCGCTGGCTCTTCGGCTTTGAAACGGAGATGAGCACCGCAACCCTAGAGTCGGATTCGACTGGCTTTCGAGCAAGGGAACCTTTACCTTTACCTTACCGGACGGCTGCCCTTCTTAGGATTCAGCCTGTCAGTTGAGATCTTCAAAAGTACCCCCTCACCCAGGTACCCCACCACCAACTTTGCAAGTCAATGCCTACCCACCCAAAACAGAGCCTACTCCATATGGAGCTGTGTCCCAAGAGATTAATCTCGACCAGTGTTCCCTCTAAGCTGAGTTAGTCTGAGCTAGCTCACAGTTTTCCAGGCTCCAGCTCACATATTTTTGTCTCCGCTCAGGAAGGAGGGCTCCAGAGCAAACTAACTGATGCAGTAGCCAAATGGCTCGCTCACAGCTTCAATGCCAGTAGCTCACAAAGTAGAATTTTTGCTCACAGGACTCCACAGCTTAGAGGGAACATTGATCTCGACACCCTTTTTTGCTCCCCTACTGGCATCAGGCAATGTCTGTCTTGCTCACTTGGGCTTTTACTTGGGTTCTCTGTTTTGCTTTTGCAGCACGGCTGGTCTCCTGGCTGCGCTTCTGGGCAATTATCACTTAGATTATGTTCTGCTGCTTTGCTGGGTAATGGTGCTGTGACACGTCTGCACACGTGCCCTGCCCTACCTATGCTAGCCGCTAAAGGGTGACAGTCCTACTACCAGAGTCAGCGGATGGATCTTTCCACGCCAGCTCTTGCTATCTCTGTCAATGCACTCCTTTTCACAGATGTCTCTTTGCAGCTGTGCCAAGCCCACTAAATGCCTTCCTATGTTCCACAAACAAACACCGGACTCGCCTTTAAAAAAAAAAAAAAGTAGAACTTGCACTCTGAAGCTGTTCCTAAATTCGGAGATCCCCCTAATTCAAAAACTAAGAAAGAAGGCAATGTTTTCGGGTCAATTCTGCTCCCTTTCCC
>NW_015170291.1:633490-640904 GCF_001447785.1 Gekko japonicus | reverse complement strand
TGTGTGTGTGTGTGTGTGTGTGTGTGTGTGTGAAGCGCCATCAAGACATAGCTGACTTATGGCGACCCCAGCAAGAGGCTTTCAAAGCTAATGAGAAGCAGAGGCGGTTTGCCATGGCCCTTCTCTGCACAGTCTTCCTTGGGGGCCTCCCTTCCAAGTGCCAACCCTGCTTACCTTCCAAGATCTGACGCGATCAGGCTATACCGCCGCCTTCCCTCCCAAACATCTCTTTCACCTACAGATATTTTAAAGGTAAAGGTAACGGTTCCCTTGCTCGAAAGCCGGTCGAGTCTGACTCTAGGGTTGCGGTGCTCATCTCCGTTTCAAAGCCGAAGAGCCAGCGCTGTCTGAAGACGTTTCCGTGGTCATGTGGCCGGCATGACTAGACGCCAAGGCACACGGAACGCTGTTAACCTCCCACTGAAGTGGTATTTATTTATCTACTTGCAATTTCTTGCTTTCAAACTGCTAGGTTGGCAGGAGCTGGAACTACAGACGGGAGCTCACTCCATCATGCGGCACACTCGGGTCTCGAACTGCTGAACTACCAACCTTCCACAGCCTGCAGTTCAGCATCTTAACCACTTGAGCCACCACAGATATTTTAGCTGCTGCCAAACTAGAAGACCCACATTTATTTCTTCATATATACTTAATTTAAACCTTGCCTTTTTTACCCAATGGGGACCCAAAGTGGCTTACATCGTTCTCCTCTTTTCCATTTTATCGTAACAACATCCCTGTGAAGTAAGTTAGGCTGAGAGTAAGGGACTGGGCCAAGGTCACCCAGCGAGCTTCCGTGGCAGAGGTGATCTGGGCCTGGGCCCCCAGATCCTAGTTGGACACTCTAGCCGCTCTACCACACTGGCTAGAGTTATGCCGTGGCCTCATCTGGAGTACTGTGTGCAGTTCTTATCGCCATGCCTGAAAAAAGATGTCACAGAGCTGGAAAAAGTGTGGAAGGGGGCAACCAAGACGATTATGGGGTTTGAGCTCCCTTCCGACGAAGAAAGGATGAAGACTTTACAGAAGAGATGGCTATGGAAGGGGACCTGATGGAGGTGTATAACATTATGCTTGGGGATAGAGAGCATGCACACAAAAGCATATACGCAGAATTGAACTTTGGCTGCGGTCATACTGGCGGCTTGGCACGATATGGTGCTGCCTCTAATTGAACCGGTTGAAAGTGTTGCGGGGCATACAAGCCACACAGCACACCCTGCTGCGGTTTGCCCACGGAGACATCCCGTGGTAAAGTGTCCACATTATTGCAGCACCTCAGCCATGGAGCGCGCTGCCAAACAAAATTCAAAATTCATGCGCACACATAAGTGTGCGTGCACGCATATGTGCTCGTGTGCATGCGCGTGCATGCACATATAGGCAGGTTTTTTTAAAAAAACCTTCCTAGCAGCAGAACGGATCTGCAGGTTCAGACTGCCAAATACGTTCTGCATGTGTTTCCTTGCATTCAGACATCCGGCCATGCACAATGACTGAGCAGGAACCTAAAACACCTCTTGTGATGTGGTGCCTTTTTAACCTGGCTCCAAGTCGTCCTATGATGGGATAAGTATGCCCGGGGAGCCCCTGACAGACGTGGCTGTCTGACTGTGCCTGTTTGATCCGGAGGGGAGGAGTGCCTGTGAAGGGCCAAACTGCCCGTGTCATCACGGCCTGTGTTGATCTTAAAGGTGCCGCTGGACTCAAACTTTGTTCTGATGACATGAGTTACCGATAAATGTAGTTTTGATATAATTTTCTTCCTGACCAGATATCATTTTAATGGAATCGACTGGTTCATAGTGAATGTTTATGCTTTCAGGCTGCTTACTGTGTTATTTTTCTACTCTGCTCAAGTGGAGGACTGGGATTTTTCACTTCTCATTGGTGTTTTTAATTGCTCTTCATGATTGTTACCTCAGGAAGTGGGACAGCCCACGGTTCAAATAAAAGACAGGAAAAGCTACCCAAAACCACAGACAACCAGAGTTTGGTCCCGTTCACACTTGCCGGGAAACGCCGGGGGGGGGGAGGCGTGGCTGTTTGCGCCGGCACAGTGTGTCCCGCTGCAAACGCGATCAGACAGGACGGCAGTTTCCTTCCTCGGCGCACGTTCCCGGCGCACTCCCAACGACGCAAGAGGAGCGCGCTGGAGCGATCACACGGAGAGAATCAGTCAGCGGCCCGTCGCAAGCCGTCTGCTAGTGGACTTTAGGAGGTACCTTTTTACTCCGCATCTTTGGCCGGCTGCGACGGGTGCGCTACGCTGGCCAAATGTTGCTATGTGATTGCGCCTTTATAATCCGCCCGGCATTCGTGCCGCTTCTGCGGCAACTCCTGCATCTGATCGGAGCCTTTGTGTCATTAACAAAGAGATGGCAAAAAAAAAAATGACACCAGACAAACCTCTCTCAGCGACACCTCATCTTTGTATCTGATGAACCAAGAGAGAGGAGGGGGTGGCTACTGAGCTTCACAGAATTAAAAGGGGGGGCTCCCGTCACTGCCTGAGGTTAAAGGTGGGTCCTATAATGGTTGAAGCCTATTGCTCTAAAAAAAGGGGACAGGACAGATGACCTCCAGTGGACACACCAGCTTCTTCTGCAGATTCGGTTCGTGCACGGCCCTTTCTCCCTCACAAACACATCCCTCCTCCTCTTCTCCTGCACAACTGTACACAAACCTCACTGATGCTCACGTGCACCAAGGTCAGGATTTCTTTTTCTTTTCTTTTCATTTTCCCCCCACCGTTCTTTGATTAATGCTGAGAGCTGCAGCGTGTTTAGACAGGGTCATGACCCCAGGCATCCATTTAATCAAATTTCTCTGCTGCGTGTCCCAGTGGAGCCATCGCAACAAGAAACTCTCTCAATGAAGAAAAGGGGAAGGGGGGGTGAATACGGGACAGGAGGAGAGTGAGGGAGAAACACGCTTCCCATCTCACGTTGTTTACACACTGTTAAGTAATTATTCCAATCTCCAGACCCCCACCAGCCAGTAACGGAGAAGTCACCTCCTTGGAGATCCCGAAAAGCTTATTCAGCGGGATTGGATCCATTTGTTTCCACCACCCCCCTCGGCAAAAGCTAACTGCTTAGCTTAAAGACTTCACTGTGAATACTGAAGAACCCGGGGTCCGTCCTACTGATCTCACTAATTATTACAGTAACTCTTGGAACTGCTAGACACTGAGAAGTCTACTGCAACACACAGCGTCCTCCCACTTACCTATGCGCCCATGTGCATCTGCCCACCCATTGGGAAAAAGCAGCCTGGGAGAGGGCAAATCCCCGCTGTGACGTGTTCAGCTCCCACCACCCCCCCCCCCCCCCCCCACGTGCAGAGACAGGACCTGGACAGTGAGGGAAGACCAATCCTGCCAGGCTCCTGCCCACAGAACAACTCAGCACCCCTCCCTACCAGAGAAGGAGAGAAGACGGGGCAGGGGGAAACAGGGGCACGCCCGTGACCAGAAGAACGGAGCCTTTCAGTCTTAAGCCCCACACCCCACAGAGGCTGGAGTACAGAAATGTCTGTGATAAGGTTGCTTGTAAAAGCCCTGGTCACACCAGCAGCTGCATGTGGAGGAGGGCGGAATCAAACCCCGTTCTCCCAGATTAGAGTCTGCACTCTTAACCACTACACCAAGCTGGCTCTCAAGAGTGTTGGATGAGGACTTGGGAGAGCTGAGGTTCTACTGTACCACATAACTGACTGGTTGACCTTGGGCCAGTCACTCTCTCGCAGCCTCTAGGAGGAGGAGGATGAGGAGGATGAGGAGAAGGAAAAGGAGGAGGAGACGACGACGACGACACTGCCCCATACAGAGCCAGACCATTGTACCAGTGATTATAGGGTTTTTTAATTGATTTATAGCAGGCTTTTCTCTCTCAATGGGAATCCAAAGCAGCTTACAACATTGTTCTCCCTTCCTTTGTTTTCTCCTTACAACAACAGCCCTGTGAGACAGATTAGGCTGAGAAAGCGTGGCTGGCACAGGTCACTAGCAAGCTTCCATGGTGGAGCAGGGATTCGAACCCAGGTCTCTTAGATTCTAGTCCGATACTCTAACCACTACACCACGCTGGCTCCATCTGGACCGGACACTACAAGCCGTGTCTGATTGGCTTAGGCTGAGCCGTCTGAAGCTGAATCCGACGCAAGACGTAGGTCCTGTGCATGAGTCGGAGCAGGCTGGAAGGAGGGACCCTACTCCTGACTTTCGGTGGGGTGCCATTGGTCCCAGCGCCGAAGGTTAGGAGCTTGGGAGTGCTCCTGGATTCCTCCTTAACAATGGAGGCCCAGGTGGCAGCCACTGCCAGGTCGGCCTTTTACCATCTTCGGCTGATCAGGCAGTTGGTTCCCTTCCTCAGCCGCGACTACCTGGCTACGGTGATCCATGCGACGGTCACCTCGAGACTAGACTACTGTAACGCTCTCCACATGGGGCTGCCCCTGTTGCAAATTCGGAAGCTGCAGCTAGTGCAGAATGCCGCAGCCAAGCTTCTGATGGGTCTTCCCAGTTGGGAACACATCCAGCCTGTCCTGAAGGCGCTGCACTGGCTGCCAATAGCATACTGAATTCGCTTCAAGGTGCTGGTGCTTACCTTTAAAGCCCTATATGGCCAGGGTCCGACATACCTGAGGGACCGCCTTTCTCCATATATACCCCAGAGAGCACTGAGGTCGGGGTCCCAAAACCGACTGGCCCTGCCAGGCCCCAAGGATGCCAGGCTCGCCACCACCAGGGCCAGGGCTTTTTCAGTGGCAGCTCCGTACTGGTGGAATAAGCTCCCGGAGGAGATCAGGGCCCTGCGGGATCTTGTGCACTTCCACAGGGCCTGCAAGATGGAGCTCTTCCACCAGGCTTTCAACTAGGAGCCACCCCCACTACCACCAATGAGCCGGCCCATAGTTTCAACATCTGGCCTCTACCACTGCGCTCAGGAAGGCCGTTGAGTGGCAAACTGTCTGGCAATATGGTATTTCCAGCATGCCATCTTATGTACCGAATGTTTCAGCACTCGCACTTTATGAGACTCTTGTTTTATTGTAATTGAATTTTAAACTGTTTTGATGTGAATGGTCATTTACAGACCAAATATGTGAGCCGCCCTGAGCCCGCTTGCAGGGAGGGCGGGGTATAAAATAAATAAATAAATAAATCTACTCGGACTGGCCATGGTTCTCCGGCGTGTCGGCCAGAAGAAGATCTTTTCCTACTCTGCTACCCAAGAGCATGTTCACAAAGCAAATACCCAGTGCCATCCACGTTCGTTTGCCCTCTTCAGAACACCACGAACAGACCCAGCGTCCCTCCCTCCGCCTCGCTTGCCGTGGTCCCTTCTCCCCTCCAAAACACTCCATATTTGCCCAGGAGCTTCTCAATAACACTGTGATCTTTTTCTTTTTTTTTTAATGCAGCTCTTCTCCAGGGCAAAGAGCAGAAATGAGGCAGGTAGGTAATGAGGAATTACAGTTTGCCTTTATTTAATAGCTCCATCCGTCAGAGTAATAGAGACGGAGCAAACGGTAACCTTATTCACCCAACCCTTCCTAATTGCGAGCCTGAAAAACAGAGAGGAAAAGTGGGGGCAGGGGGGGGGGGGAGCCGGATCTAATTGCAGTTCAGAAATTAAAGGTGAACCACTTGAAAGCAATGCGTAAGCATAATGTGCCCATCTCCCAACTCAAACGCAAACAGACTCGGGAAGGTAAGACAATTACGGACCAAAGGAAGCCGGGGGTGGGGGCTCCCCCGGAGTACAAAAGGCCCTTTCCCAACCTGGATGGAATGCACACCTTCTTCCCTTTGGCCTGTCGGAATAAAGACATTCTGGCTGGTTTACTTCTCTGCAGAGGGCAGGCCCTTTCCCTCTGCAGACCGGCCACATTTCTACCTGTGCACACAATGATCTGCCCCCTTGGCTTTCGTACCCAGCAGAGAGAACCCCAATTATGAGCCAAAGGGAAACGGGCGCTTCCGGTGGCAGATTGCGGGTGTCACTCACAATTCAAACACCAAAAGGCGGGGCTGGCTGATGGGGCCCAAGCCATCGGGAGTGACCTCTGCTTTTGCACCATTCCCCTTCATTTCAAACAAGCCTCTGCAGAAGTAGCACCCAGTGGCTGGGCCCTGTGCGAAAGGTTTTGTTTTCCCCTTAATAAAACCAGACTCTGCTTGGACTGCTCCCCTTCCTTTAATGGTTCCCGTGATCAAGCCAAATCATAGCTCAGTGGCAGACAAAAGGTCCCAGGCCCCATCGCTGGCAGGTGTTGAAGAATGACATCGTTCAGCCTTAGGTTCTTCAGAAGCCCTGCCAGGCACAAAAGACAAGTCTAAGCTAGACAAACCAGGAGTCCGACTCGGTATAAGAGAACTTCACATTTGGTGTAGTGGTTAAGAGTGGCAGACTCTAATCTGGAGAACCGCATTTGATTCCCCACTCCTCCACATGCAGGCAGCTGGGTGACCTTGGGCCAGTCACAGTTTTCTCAGCGCTGTTCTCTCAAGGGCAGTTCTCTCAGAGCTCTCTCAGCCCCACCTACCTTACAGGATGTCGGTTGTGGGGAGAGGAAGGGAAGGTGATTGTAAGCCGCTCTGAGACTCCGAGTGAAGGGCGGGGTATAAATCCTCCTCCTCCTCCTCTTCTTCTTCTTCTTCGGCAGAAGAGCTTCCTGTGCTACCAACGGTGACTTCCGCTAAAGGAACACAGGCAGTGGAATAGACCTATTGGATCCAGCTCAGTTCCAGCACCAAGGATTAACCACAGCCGGCTTGTTCACGCATTCATTGTCACCACTTGAATGCTGGAAACCAACCTGACTAAACAAACAGTTTTTGCTATTTTTGTTGTTCAGTTGCACAGTCGAGTCCGACTCTTCGCGACTCCATGGACCAGATCATGCCAGGCCTTCCTGTCTTCCGCCGTCCTCTGAAGTTGGCTCAACTTCATGTTCGTTGCATCTATGACACTGTCTAACCATCTCATCCTTTGCCGTCCCCGTCTTCTTTGACCTTCAATCTTTCCCAGCATCAGGGTCTTCTCCAGTGAGTGCTCCCTTCTCATTTGGTGGCCAAAGTATTTGAGCTTCAGTTTCATTATCTGGCCTTCCAGGGAACAGTCAGGGTTGATTTCTTTTAGGATTGACTGATCTGATCTTCTTGCAGTCCAAGGGACTCTCAAGAGTCTTCTCCAGCACCATAGTTCAAACCATATTCCTTGCAAGACATTAAAAACTGGGAACTCCAGTAGCCCTGAGCACATGACCCCTCTGCACATTCAGTCAAAACACGAGAGAGGGGGAAGAGGTACAAGATCACCAGTCCCACCCCCTGCCTCCACATCACTGCTGTGCCTACGCATGGAAAAAGTGGGCAGTCATATACTCCACCTCATCAGCAGGA
>NW_015170291.1:561102-633447 GCF_001447785.1 Gekko japonicus | reverse complement strand
TGGAGGACGTGCGCACATGTAAGCAACAGTGCTGATCAAACAGTCGTGGGGAGGCACGGGACAGAGTCAGTACACCTGAGCTCATTCCTCCTCTTCACACACTGACTGAACACGCAGAGGAGGGGTCGTGTGCCCAAGGCTCCCTACGTTTGTATGTGTAAACCAACAGCTCTGAACTTACTTCTATGTTACTGTAAGAAGCCACTGCCAGAAGGTAACTCGCCAGAGTTGACTGCAACTGACAAGTACAATGAAAAAAGAAAAAAGAACTGTGACAATTTAGCGCTTGGTACTATATTCATAAATCATAATCTACAATAACAGAAAATAAGTAATATATATAGTGAATGTAGACGGTGGTCTCCGGAATGGTGTGCCGTTTCGACAATGATCTTCTTCTGAACAAGGATGTGTACATAAACTGTCTTTCAACAATTCATATCTCTTGGTGACGTATTGAAAATATACTGTTGATTCACTTCATCATAAAGCTATGCTTACAGCTATGTTCTTCAATGGGCTATAATTCAGCAATTATAGCAAATAATTCCCCTTAATGAATTGTTGAAAGACAGTTTATGTACACATCCTTGTTCAGAAGAAGATCATTGTCGAAACGGCACACCATTCCGGAGACCACCGTCTACATTCACTATATATATTACTTATTTTCTGTTATTGTAGATTATGATTTATGAATATAGTACCAAGCGCTAAATTGTCACAGTTCTTTTTTTCTTTTTTCATTGGTCTTATTACTGTGCCCATTCTTGTAACTATTCTCTGCAACTGACGATGCGGCACTGGCACGTTAGCATCGATTGCAACACTGATGTGCAAATAATATCGTACCTCTTTGTGCCAACCTGTGGTTCTGAAAACCCTGGAATTACTCAGACTTTACCTCAGGTTCCTCAATGAGAACAGGAACGGCAACAAAGATTCCTTAAAAAACAGCTCGCTTGCTACCAATCTTCCTCTTCAACGAACAACTGTAAGTGACTGTTGAGTGTACCAGGATGACCCCTCAGTGTGGGCCGAATCCAGTTAACCTGGTCTGTGCCCTGTTTGAGATAAACTTAGAATCCAGACTCCTCTCTAATGTGATGAAGGAAATGATTTTTGACACTCTCCAGGAACCATAACTGATAAATAGTATTTTTTCCTTATTATAAAGATCAATATCCAGGGCGACTTCCACTAAAATCCATACGCAACCATTAAAAACAGATAACAGCAGCCATTAAAATTTACACACACTGGGGAGAAAAACTTAATGAGACATTCTGGGATTTAAAAATGAAGCTTTCTGTTGACACTGCTGAAGAAAGTACCGGCCACGTAGAAAGGGGGTGAACAGGTTTCAAAGTGCAAGAGCTGCTAACCGGAAAACTAATGCAGGTTCCTACTGGATTTCTGCAACAGGAGTTCCCACTGTAGGACTTCCCCAGCTGACTTTAGAACATAAGCTAGTTTACGCAGGTGGTCATCAACAGGTACGGGATACTTGCACCGCCTCTGTGACCACAAGATCACCAGCAGGGTGATCCACTGGATACAAATCCCAATCGACAACTCACTGTTTGGATTCAAAACTGACAAAATTATCTCTTTCCTCTGCCTTTTCTTTCAATGCCCTCCCCATTCCCTTGTTAGTTGAGGACCAGGCTGTGATCAGATGGCAGGCTTAGCGTGGTCTGGCCGCACCTCTAATTTCTCCAGAGCTATTTGTTCCAGAGAGGTGTGACCAGACATGCCACCCTAATCCAGCCTGACCCCGTGGTGGACTGATCAGACTGCGGTGTGCAGTACCACATAGAGGGTGGGCTGGCAGCTTCTTTTTAAACAACAAAATCTAATGTGCACGTGCGCAGAACCGCTTATTTGCTACGAGCGAATATGTGGTTATGCACATATCGCAACGTGAAAAAAATGGTGGTCAGGGCCCGGAAGTGTTCAACCTCACCAGCTTGTGTGCGCAATGGAAAGATCAGACATCTAGAAATGCATGGTGAGACCAGTGCCATTGTTCCATGGTGTTGGGAAAGTCAAGGATACGGACGGGAGGCCAACAGAGGCCGAGGAATGGGGGCCGGGAGACAGATGTTGGTGTCTGGACACGCACTTTAAATAGAGTAGGGAGAAGCAACAACACTGGATCAAGTGGCTTGTCTGATCGTGCCCACAGTCTGGTACCATGGTTAGAATGTTGATCAGAATCAGGCAGACCTGGGTTCAATCCTCTTGTTCTGCCATGAAGCCTATTGGACGATCCTGAATTAGTCATTCTCTCAGTCTAACCTTACCTCACAGAGCTGTTGGGAAGAGAGAAAATGAGCCGCTTGGAAGAACTGTAGGATGAAAACGTATTAAGATAATTTTGTCTGGCACTTTGTAAGCCTAAGGGCTCAGCCTGTTTCTTATTTTTATTTTGTGTACACCATCAGCCATTGGTACCCTGCATCAAATGTTAACCAGTATAAAGTCTTCTGGGGAAAATAAACTGTCCGAAAAACAGGTTACAAATGCAACTTATAAGATGTTACCTGGCCTTTCATTATAGGGAGCTATGTAAGGGAATATCTTTGAACTGCAGGCAGGCATAACTGATTTCTGCCATCTTCAGAACTTGCACAATTATGATTTCTACAACATCAGGAAAGCCTTCAGTTTATCCAACTCCGACATTCGTTCTCTTGCTAAACGTATGTTCTGCACCATAGCTATCTCGTATCCTTCCTGTGTAACTGCTCATTTATAATTTCGAAAGGTACCCATTGCATCACTGGCTCTGTGTAAGCACAACACATTTGGACGATACAGAAAAGCAATCACGGCATTCATTGTAAGTATTAGCATGAACAAGACTCTGAATCCCAGAGCCAGGAGGCAACATCAGGGGAAGACCTCAGCCTCTATGCCCTATTGTTGGCCGTCCAGAGGAACTGGTTGGCCACTGTGTGAGACAGGATGCTAGACTGGATGGACCACTGGTCTGATCCAGCAGAGCTTTTCTTTTGTTCTGTCCTAGGCATGAAAAAGGAGCTGCGGTGGCTCAAGTGGTTAAGACGCTGAACTGCAGGCTGTGGAAGGTCGGTAGTTCAGCAGTTCGAGACCCAAGTGTGCCGCATGACGGCGTGAGCTCCCGTCTCTAGTTCCAGCTCCTGCCAACCTAGCAGTTTGAAAGCAAGAAATTGCAAGTAGATACATAGGTACCACTTCGGTGGGAAGGTAACAGCGTTCCGTGCGCCTTGGTGTATAGTCATGCCGGCCACATGACCATGGAAATGTCTTCGGACAGCGCTGGCTCTTCGGCTTTGAAACGGAGATGAGCACTGCAACCCTAGAGTCAGATTCAACTGGCTTTCGAGCAAGGGAATCTTTACTTTTACTAGGCATGATAAAGAACTGAACTGCAGGCTGCATGCAATCAAGCCCTCACTGCCTGCTATAACTTTGCAGCCCACAGATTCTGATTAAGAACCCAAGAATCCCAGTCAGTAGCAGCTGATCTATCATCTTAACAAATAAAGACTGATTGACTGACTGGTTTAACAGACATTCTCTCTTTCCAGCGATCCTACAGATTGTAATAGGGGTGGAGAAGCACCCTAACATATAAGTACATGGAACTTCCCTGTTTGAGTCAGACCATGCAGCAGCGCTACAGATTCTCAGGTCTTTCTCGGACCTTCTTTTTGACATACCTGAGGCAGAAGTGCCAGTGTCTGGATCTGGGGACTTATGAAAGCTAATACATGCTATTCAATTGAGCCATGGCCTCTTCCCTTCCTGAACCACAACTCCCAGGATACTCTGGGAAGGAGACCCCACAGTTGAACTGGCATAAAATATATACTCATATACTCATACTCTGCGAGCCCTTCCACCGTTGAGACAGAAGGTGGATCTTATTTATTTATTTCCTTCAATTTATATCCCGCCCTCCCTGCAAAGCAGGTTCTGTTGGGTTGTATATTTTTGTTTAAATGTTTGCTGTTCATGCATATCTTACTTTGCAAGGCGCACTGGGTCCTCAAGTGTGGAAGAAAAGCAGGACGGGGGGGGACATAAATTAATACGCTCAAGAAATCAAGGAGAGAAGAGATTGGATTTATAACCTGCCCGTCACTACCTGAAGGGGTCTCAAAGCAGTTTACAATCCCTTTCCCATCCCCTCCCCACAACAGACACCCTGTGAGCTTGATGGGGCTGAGAGAGCTCTGAGAGAACTGCTCTTGAAAGAACAGCTCTGAAAGAACTTGTGAGTGACCCAAGGTCACGCCAGCAGCTGCATGCGGAGGAGTGGGGAATCAAACCCAGTTCTCCAAGATTAGAGTCCGTGCTCATAACCTCTACACCAAACTAGCAGAGCAGCTAACACAAATTTAATTCAACCAAAGTAATTTTCTTCAGCAGTCTGGGCTGCAATCCTGCACCCAGTTATGATACAAATTAAACATCTGAAGCAATATGTAGAATTTCTTGTCTGGGTGGATCACGGGACAAACAACAGGAATAATAACACGCTCCAGAAACACCATCAGACGATACACATGCTTTGTAAAATAAATCATACTTTCGATAGATATCAGATTTCAGCTGTGCTAGGGAAAAGAAAGGGGCACTTTGTAGCTTTAAAAGGCAGAGCTATAAGTCACAGGACACCTTATCTCCCTGTCCCCCGTTTTGTGCCCCCCCCATATGAAAAAAGAAAAAGGGGATCTTCTTAAAGCTAATTGTCATGTATCATGTATTTCTTCTCTCTGAGGACCACAGCCCAGGTTCTTTCTCCGGAATAAAACACACCAAGGGGAAAATTTGTGTAGCACTACTCCACCATTTACAAACTGCTTCCAAATAAATTAAGCGCTTCTGCCGTTCATTAATCCCTCGGCGCTGCCATTTTCGCATTTATGCTCAGTATCACAAAATCCTCGACTCTCGGTTCCGAGGGTGGCACCTCTACTTCTCCTCGTTCTCCCTTCCCCAAGTATACAGATGGTGACCTTTCTTAAGCACACCCTGGAGATAAAGCATAATGTAAGTCGGAGAAGAAGAGAGAACAAGGCAGATGCTACCAGAAACAAAATTCAGCCCAGCTTGCTCAGCCAAAGGGATGAGGAAACTCAACGTTCAGCCGGCCGGCCCTCGAATCCAGCGATTAGGTTGAATTTGTGAGGGAGAGAAGGTTCTAATTGTTGCGTTTCTTTTTGTCTGCTCTTGGGAATGTCTATTATGTTTTGCTGGGGAGAACCTCCAGCATTTTAATACAACTTGTAAAAGAGCAGTTCAGCCTTACAATCAACATGTCTTTCAGCTAACAGTTTTGTTCCAAACAAGGTTACCAAAAACCCCAGTTCAGCGGGAGACCTTCCCCCCGCCCCTTGTCGTGTCTACCTACCAACACTCAGCTTGGTGGCACGGTAAAAATGGCAAGCGAAATGAGGGGCATTGGCAGGGTATAATGATGTCACTTCCTGGGTGATATTCTAGCGTTCACCCAAAACTTTATTGCTGGCAACAACACTGACACTGTCAGTCTCTGCCTCCCCCATCTCTCACCAGGAAACCCTGGGCTGGTAACCCTAGCCCCAATTTTACCTGTTCCCTTGATCCTGTGGCTTTACTCTTTCATGTGTGGACAAGTTTGGTGTAGTGGCTAGGAGTGCAGACTCTAATCTGGGAGAACCGGGTTTGATTCCCTACTCCTCCACATGCAGCTGCTGGTGTGACCTAGGGTCAGTCACAAGTTCTTTCAGAGCTGTTCTCTCAAGGGCAGTTCTCAGGAGAGCTCTCTCAGGCCCACCTACCTCACAGGGTGCCTGTTGTGGGGAGGGGAAAGGATTATAAGCCACTCTGAGACTCCTTTGGGTAGTGAAGGGCTGGAGATAAACCCAATCTCCCCTTCTCTTCTTCTTCTCTTTTTTTTAAATGAAGATTGCTTTTCTTAGCATTTAATTTTAGTCAGGGCAATTATGTTTTCTGCCTACCTGTCACAACGGGCTTGTCTTGATCTTACTAAAACAAAAATGGACTAGAGCAATAAGGGAAGATGTTACTCAGTGAAATCAATAGGACCTTTGGCACCAACACCAAGGTGAGCAACGTGTCAACAAGAATTTAACTTACATTTCCTCTCTGAGTAAGCAAAAATTAAAAACTAAAATTAAACCTAGCATCCTTGGACCAAGTTCGCTATGCTAGAAACTAAGCAGTCTGCAGAAAGCAAACTAAATACCAGCTAAGAACAAGTGTTTATGTGGATCACATTCCCAACATTAAAAGGGAAAGGGAAGCCGCACATTTACAACAGGTTCACAACGATGTCTGAGAGAGACAACCCAAACTGACTTACTCCAAGGAGTTGCTCTAGAGTCCATTGCCCTGATCCTGCAACCACTGGTAGAGCTCTGCACACAGAGGAGCCTTCTACCATTACCACCACCAAACCGTCTCCATTCTTTGGGCAGAATCAGCAGCTGTGCAGGCTCAAGGACACATCCACACTGAGATGCCTCCTCTGCTGCATGGGACAGATGGGCCTGTACACACAGGTACTCCTAGCTCCCGTACATGTGGAGCTCCAGATCAGACGCTGGAGATGGGGCCAGCTTCAGAAACGTTTTATCAAAGCTTGGTGATCTTGAGGCTGAGCCATTCTGCCTCTTCCGAAGCCTGGCAATCCTCAAGAGACAATGTAGTCACTCTAAGCTTCAATCTATAGTCCTGGCTTCAGTTAAGAAGAAAACAGACAGAAGAGGGGAAAGAATAAGAGGGGTTCTTTTTTTCCGGATCAGTCAGGTGTGAGAGATGCAACCTGAACATTTGGTAATACTGGAGCCCTTGAGGAAGATAATCTATTCACACATAACTTGTCCCGATGACGGGACCACTGCCCCCCCGCCCCCGCGGTCCCAACGAGACCACTCCGGGAGATCGTCCAAACATGGCCAGGCGGCCACGCCGGGCCTAAGGCCCGGTGCGAGAGCACACCAGCGCACCCTGGCGCCACGCCCCACATGGAGCCACCCAACTGTATTGCACCCAAGGCCGGAAGGAATAACAGAGAACGAAGTCCCTCCCAGGAGTTGGTGTCCTCCATTATGTAGGGGGGCGGGGCTGGGGAAGGGAGGAAGATGGGGAGAGCAGAGGGAACACGGGAAGGTGGGAGGAGAGAATAAAAGGATGCGGCTATAAGAGGCCAGGGATGATGACCTGGATGGAAGGAGGTGGCATTGCAGAGCAGAGAGAGGGGCAGTGCCATACATCCAGAGTGAACGTAGTGGCAGGGATGGTGACGGAACCACCCTCCCTGTTCAGGTGTCTGAGGCCCCTGCTGCTTGGACGGGCGGGTCACCAAGGTGGCAGAGCAACGGGGGCTGGAGGAATCCAGTGGCAGCGAGGGGGAGTCGTCAGGGTCGTGTGACATAACTGATTTAAAAAAAAAATTATGAAGTTGGGCTTAGTATAAGAGAACCCTTATAAAATACACATCCAGTGTTATGCAGCCAAATTGCTACTGACCTCAGTGAGTGCTACTCAAGTACAAAAAGTTTTCCATTGAACTTAATGGGACTTTGGGTTTGAGTCTGGGGAGAGACTGTGGCTCACTACTGGAACACATGCTTTGTATGAGGACGGTTCTAGGTACAATCCCTGGCATCTACAGCTAAAGGTTCCCAGTGCTGATAAAGACCCCCCCCCCCCCTTTTTGCCATTCAACCTGGAAAGCTAGTGGCAGTCACAGAAGACGACCTTTTTTATTTTACTTCATTTACTTTCTCCCCAAAGGTTTACATTGTTCTCCTCCTGTTGTGTTCTTACATAGACCGCGCATGCGGTCGGGTCCTCACACAGCCAGGCGAACGGCTTAAGCTTCGCTCTCTTAGACAATAGCCAGCACGGACCCCAGAACACACCCAATCGGGCGGTCAGGATCCCAGAGTGACTTATGGAAGGCAAGTGCGCCTTTCTGAGTTCCGCAGGGCCTGTAAGACGGAGCTCTTCCGCCAGGCTTTTGAGTAGGAGCTGCCGCCATTATTCCATCACCGTAACTTCTGCATCATTCACACCACTACCACCAGTATGTGGTTCCACCGGGGTGCGAGATGACCCTGGAAGGAGAAAGGGATGACAGGCTACCGGAACGTTGTTGTTGGATTAAGATTGATCCCATCTTGTGATAAATGGAGCACCGTCACTTTGTTGTGTTGTATTATATTGTTTTATTCTCTTTTATGTTATTTTTATCTGTTTTTAACTTGGCACTTGTGCCTCATTGTTAGCCACCCTGAGCCTTCAGGGAGGGTGGGATATAAATCCATAAATAAATAAATAAATAAATAATCCCACCATGGGTGTGTGTGTGTGTGTTTGGGTGTGGTTCACAATAGGAATATAAGGAGGCCTCCGGTCCTGCTTTCCTTGTCTTGTTTTCCTGAGCTGAAATAAACTATGAGCTGTTTCACTTACCACGTCTGGACCCAGTACTTTTCACCTCCTCTTCAAGTTACCCTCATAACTAATGCTCCCTCTAAGCTGTGGAATCTTGTGAGCAAAAATTCTACTTTGTGAGCTACTGACATTAAAGTTGTGAGCTAGCGATTTGGCTACTGCATAAATTAGTTTGCTCTGGAGCCCTCCTTCCTGAGCTAAGGCAAAAATGTGTGAGCTGGAGGCTAAAAAACTGTGAGCTAGCTCACACTGACTCAGCTTAGAGGGAACACTGCTCATAACAACTCTGTGAGGTACATTAGGCTGAGAGGGTGTGACTGGCCCCAAGGTCACCCAGCAAACGTCCTAGGCAAAGAGGAGATTCGAGCCTGGGTCTCCCAGATCCTAGTCTGACAGTCTAACAATACTGAGCTAGACGTATCAATGGCCTGACAGCATAAAGCAGCTCCAAATGTCTGCACCAAGAACGTGCATCCTGACAGACACATCAACTGTTTGAAGTTAATGGGACTTCCCTTCAACCTATTCTTGAAAACTATCATGTATGTACTTCTTGCTCAATAAGAGATATGGAAACTCCAGAAGCCACACCTTCCAGCCTGTTATCTCTTCCCATCATAGCGGTGGTTGAGCTACAGTGAGTGAATACAGCCGTCTTCATTCCATGGACTAGAAACCTCAAGTGTTGATTTTTGGAAGGACCTGCTGCCTCTCTTTGTGCACGCGCACACACACCCTGAGAAGATTTTGGGATCACACAGTGGTGGAGAGGATTCCGTTTTATCATAGGCAGGGCTCCTCCTCTTCCTGTCACATGACTCTGAGATCAGGTCACACATTCCTTCTTGTTGCATGCTTTAGGGTACTGTGCTGCCTGGGGGTGAAAGGTGGATCCTGGGTCTGGAGAGTTGAAAACCACTGCGCATATTCAGTTGTGGCAACAGAAAGGATGCACCTGACTAAACCAGGCTGAGCTTTGGCTCTGATGAAGGCCAGGCAAGACGAACATGGGGAAGAGTGTGATGTATCGGGAATTCCCAGGGCAAAACTCTAACTC
This sequence comes from Gekko japonicus, assembly GCF_001447785.1. Taxonomy (NCBI): domain Eukaryota; kingdom Metazoa; phylum Chordata; class Lepidosauria; order Squamata; family Gekkonidae; genus Gekko; species Gekko japonicus. The sequence goes on along the minus strand of NW_015170291.1, from coordinate 623,933 downwards.
ACAAACAAGATCTTAGTGTTCATCCGGAAGAAAAGCAACTGGAAAAGGCCTCAGGTCTTATGTTGTCAACTGCCTGAGCTGAAGCAGCGGAGAGGCCCTCCTGATTTACCGGGTTCTTTGTTCCCAGGCCATATGCTGAAAAGCTACTGCGGCTGCTTGAAGCTGGAAAAGCAAAGAATGTTTGTACTAAGTTGGAACAACTTAATGTAAGAGAGTGCTGCTAAAATAAAAATTCAAACCATGTCACCAAAATGCAGTTGACAACATGTATATTATGCAATTATGACTGTCATTTTATTACTGTTATTAATTTATTAGTATAATTGCAATTTTTTCCCAATGTCATAATGTGATAATAAAGGACTTGTCATTACTGAGTTAACCTCAGAACATCTCTGACCTCAGGGGAGGGGGCTCTACGCTTTCAGTCCAAAATGAGCTGTCAGTTACCACAACGACATTTTGATGACTACATTATCTTGTAATTAAGTGTCTCAACAAATTTCTCCTTTTGATTGACAGGTAGTTAAGACTATCTTTGACCACAGGGCAGTTTCTTTATATTTCAAGAATATTTTCCCCCAAGCACTGAAAGGGGAAGATGAAGATTTAAAAATTAAAGCGTTTGGAACTATATATACATATAAAGTATATATATATATCTACACACACACACACACACGTATAAAAAAATCTATAGTTAGTTATTATGTATAAGACAATGGCAACTCTGACAAATGTTATCTTCCTACGGCTCCTACTATTGTATTAACATGACAACTTTGACGGATTCGGGGAAGTCTTTGGCAAAGTTCAAGAAGTGCATTTTCACCCTTTTCTTCACCTTTTAACGTGTCCGCTATTTACTGATAATTCAGTGAACAACCGAATATAATTACGTGGCGCCATGCAGTGCCGCCAGAGTCAGTGTTCCCTCTAAGCTGAGTTAGTATGAGCAAGCTCACAGTTTTTTAGCCTCCGGCTCACCCATTTTTGTCTTAGCTCAGGAAGGAGGGCTTCACAGAAAACTGATTCATGCAGGAGCCAAATCGCTCGCTCACAACTTTAATGCCGTTAGCTCACAAAGTAGGATTTTTGCTCACAAGACTCCACAGCTTAGAGGGAGCGTTGCCGCCACTGTACTTACAGGGGGAACCAAGGCACACAGGGAATTCTCTATGGGTAGCCCATTCTCCTTCATGTAAATGACTGATACTGTAATGCCCCTGTATAGATCTATGGTGTGGCCTCATTTGGAATAGTGTGTACAGTTCTGGTCACCATATTTCAAAAGGGACATTGCAGAGCTGGGGAAAGTACAGAGGAGGGCACCCAAGATGATTAGGGGGTTTGAACACCTTCCCTATGAGGAAAGGCTGAATAGTCTGGGACTTTTCAATTTAAAAAAGAGACAACTAAGGGGGCGAGATGATAGAAATTTATAAAATTATGCATGGGGTGGAGAGAGTTGACAAAGAGAATTTTTTTCTCCCTCTCCCAAAATACTAGAATTTGAGGGCATCCAATGAAGCTGATGGGCAGTAGGTTCAGGACAGACAAAAGGAAATACTACTTTACAGAGAGAGTGATTAAAATGTGGTATTTGCTGCCAGAGGATGTAGTGATGGCCACAGGAATAAACAGCTTTAAAAGGAAATTAGATAGATTCTTGGAGAATAGATCTATCAATGGCTACTAGCCATGGTGACTGAGGGGCACATTCAGAGGCATTAAATCCCAGAGCCAGAAGGCAACATCAGGGGAAGGCCTCGGCCTCTATGCCCTGTTGTTGGCCCACCGGAGGAACCGGTGGGCCATGTGTGAGACAGGATGCTGGACTAGATGGACCACTGGTCTGATCCATCAAGGCTCTTCTTATGTTCTTATGAGGATAAGCTCTAAACATGTCGCTTTCCTAACGTGTTTTCCCAGATTAAAGAGAACCACTTGAGTATCACCATGGGCACATCAGAACTGTTGTGGCATTCCAAATTACAGCCAATGCCAACAGGTGTTTTGGGACCAAGTTACTAGCATGAATATGGCCTACTCCTTCACGAGGAGAAAATTGAGAGGACTAGTTTTTGCTCTATCAGGTCAGATACTCTAGCACAGTTCATACACTACTTTTCCAACCCCAATTTGCTCAGTCCACAGTGGGAACCCAAACATGGACTGAGCTTCTTAACACAGAAAGGCAAATGTGTTCTGAGATGATGACCTGCTTTTCCCTATCTAGCCAATGCCAACAGGTGTTTTGGGACCAAGTTACTAGCATGAATATGGCCTACTCCTTCACGAGGAGAAAATTGAGAGGACTAGTTTTTGCTCTATCAGGTCAGATATTCTGGCTCAGTTCATACACTACTTTTCCAACCCCAATTTGCTCAGTCCACAGTGGGAACTCAAACATGGACTGAGTTTCTATCTCCTAAACACACAAGTTCTTAAACACACTTCTTTCTTCATGGTGTGCTTAGTATCAGGGACAGAAAAGCATCCATAACGATGGCCTGTCCATTCAGATGTTTTGCAAACCATAATTATAACAAACCATGGATATCAAACCATAGTTTCTGATTCTGGTTGCTGGTAGGTTGGAAATTTATTCAGATCACACCTGAACACAGTTAAGCTTTCTTGACTTAGCAGGACATCTATATCGCGCCTCCAAGTGAACAGAGATGGTTTCTTACACATGGGCATTGCACAAAATACCCTATGTGGCTCTGACCACAAGGAGCAGAATGGAGCATCAGCATGGTCCTCAAACTAGGAACATGATGCATTGCAGCTTGGCTTGCCAAATGGATAGCGCATTAAACTGCCAACTGTATACTCTATTTGATGCAAGCAACCATGAAGTAAGATGATACTAGATCAGCTGTTCCCTCTAAGCTGAGTTAGTGTGAGCTAGCTCACAGTTTCTTAGCCTCCGTCTCACACATTTTTGTCTCAGCTCAGGAAGAAGGATGGCTCTAGAGCAAACCAATTTATGCAGTAGCCAAATCACTTGCTCACCCCTTTAATGCCAGTAGCTCACAAAGTAGAATTTTTGCTCACAGGACTCCACAGCTTAGAGGGAGCACATATCTGAGCTTGTAGGGGGTAAATTTGTGGCCATGGCTGAGTCTACTCTTACACTGTGGAGAAGACAATGTATAGTATGTTTCAGCTACAGAAGGGCAGACCAAGGAGTCATGTATCAAAGGGAAACTAGGAAGGCAGAATGGTTAGCACAAGAAGGCTCGGATTCAAATCCCCCCCCCCCCAGATGACCCACGGCCAGTCACACTCTCTCAGCCTACCCTACTGCTGTGAGGAGAAGATGGGAGAAGGTGAGAACCATGTAGGTTCCCAGAAGGAAGGTTGGGATGACAATATATGCATCTACCCACACCATTCTGACCTCCTGAATGGATGGGGGGAATGACTGATAGATCAAAACCATCTATCTGTCAAACTGAACACCGTCTACAATGTGGCTCCCAATGGCCAGTAAACAACAGGACAAAGCACCATACAAATGCAGGAGCAGAATATATCCAACTTTGTTCTAGAGAAGGTTATTATCTCCAGGACCCTTTCACAGGTAAACTCAAGCATCTGGTCTCTATGGGGCTGGAATTAAAAATGCATTATATAGTTCAGGTGCAGTAGGCCGTAATCTGGTGAGCTCTTAAAAAATGGGTCAACAGTGCAATATTTATGAAGGTCACAGATTAATTTTTCAATCCTTTAAATTTACACATAAATATCTCTTTCATATTTCAGGTGCTAATTAGTAAAACACAGGGAGGAGGTTGCTTAACTTTTAGCCAAAAGGAACAGAGTACATTTCAGGGAAAAGCACAGTTTACGGAAATGTTTTGATTAAATCTGGGCCTGCGTAATGTTGAGATTCTGAGCGCTCTTAAAATATAAGCACCGTCCATCATTTGTAATCCTCATTTTTGTAATCAGAGGTGTGCAAACTCCAAAATGGATGCTCTACTTACAGGCAGACTGAGGAGTTCAACCAAGCCAAACAGCCAGTTGCTGCAAAGGCCACTGAGGTCACACTCTGATACCAACCGACTATGAGCAAATAGCCATCGCCGGCGACTGCCATTTCCAAGCACAAACAGCCCCTGTGGTGCCGCCAACACAGCTGCACACTCCTGCCCACTCCAGGCTGCTAACAACCATCCAGGGCAGTGACCCACTGGAAAATTTCTGGATCACCTAAAAGACCTGTCCACCCCTGTCCTAGCTACCACACCTGATTCTGGTCCTGGCTAACTACATATATAGCTAACAAGCTCATCCACCACACATTTAATTCTTCTTCTTTTAAAGCTGTTTATTCCATCTAGCAGCAGCAAACATTGGTGGACTTAGTCCAGTTATCTAGCTATGCATACTCAGCAGTAAGAAGTTGTCAACCTGGAATTTCTAACAACAGCCTGAGCTGGGCGCCAAAAGGACAATCAAAAGAAGACGGAGGAGCCGACTGTAAGAAGAGAGAACTGAGTAGCGGCAGCCATGGTGAAATGAACGACACTAGCACTTTACTATGTTGTGTGGTTTAAATGGTTTTAGAATTGTTTTTGAATTGAAGGTCAAAGAAGACGGGGACGGCAAAGGATGAGATGGTTAGACAGTGTCATAGATGCAACAAACATGAAAATGAGCCCCTCAGGTCGGAAGGTGTCCAATATGCTACTGGGGAAGAACAGAGGGCAAGTACTGCAAGAAGATCAAATCAGTCAATCCTAAAAGAAATCAACCCTGACTGTTCCCTGGAAGGCCAGATAATGAAACTGAAGCTCAAATACTTTGGCCACCAGATGAGAAGGGAGCACTCACTGGAGAAGACCTTGATGCTGGGAAAGACTGAAGGTCAAAGAAGACAGGGACGGCAAAAGATGAGATGGTTAGACAGTGTCATAGATGCAACGAACATGAAGTTGAGCAAACCTCAGAGGACGGCGGAAGACCGGAAGGCCTGGCGTGATCTGGTCCATGGGGTCGCGAAGAGTCGGACTCGACTGTGCGACTGAACAACAACAACAAAATACCTTATGTTTTACTGTAAATTATGTGCCGATTTTATGTAAGCCGCCCTGAGCTGGTCTTGGCTGGGAGGGCGGGGTAGAAATCCGATAAAATAAATAAATATAATACATAAATCTGTGTTGGTCCAAAGGAAAAAATCCCCCAACCCCAAAGGTGGATTGTCCGGGGTTTGGCGTATACTCAGGCAACTCTTTAGGCACTCAGGTTTAGGCACTCAGCAGCCCAATTCCTGAGACTCATGGAGAGGATAATAGTGACACCATGGAGCTGGGCCTTGTGTCATCGTACTGATAAGCCATACTGAGGGTAATACTTCCACACACTATTAGGGATTTTTACCAAATTGCGTCTCTGAATCTGTGTGCTACAGAGCTTTGAAGAGATGAACTGTTCACCACACACAAACAAAAACAAACAAAAATCTGGGACCAGCTATGCAAAAAACATTAAGTGTAGCCAAATGGCTATCTTTAAATTATAGTTGCCTACGTTCAGTTTACAGGAGCAGTAATTAACACAGACAGACATGTACAGAAGAATCCGTCAAGTGTTTGGGTTGGCTGAGGTCCTTGACATTTCGATCTGCTACCCAGAGATCTGCTACTTCAGAACCCAAGTCTCAGAACCAGGGGTCATTTAGTAGAAAAATAGGTGCAGGAGCTCATTAGCATAACTCATTAGCATAACTTATTTGGATATGCCACACTCCCTGAAGTCACCGGAAGTGTGTCAGAAGGCTACGCCCACTGCAACTTACCTGGCTGCTTCTTGCTCTGACTGAGGGCTGCTGGGAGAAGGGGCAGGGCTTGTTGCATGTGCCCGCCCCCTGGACTATTTACTGCCGGAGCTCCGCTCCTGCAGGAAATGACCCCTGCTCAGAACCAAAGGCTGAGACCTAGCTGTCCTGTCAGACACACAGGATAAGGGGCGGGGCGACATTGACCCACATGATTGGCTGGCCCTGTAAAATATCTGGATTGGCTAGGTCTAGTAAAAATACTAGAATTCAGACCTTCTGTCCTTGTTTGGTCAATGGAACAGTACAACCAAAACTAAAAGCCCTCCCACTTCACAGGGCAGCAGATACAGATTTGGAGAAATCCACTCAGATTGTCATTCCACTGTGATAGAATTGCAAACAGATGAAGTTTGCTATTCATATGGGAGTCAGAAGATACTTCTGCTGTCCCCTTGCATGCACATGGGGCTCCCTCGCATGTCTGTAATTTGGATTTGCTGCTGATATCCATATTTATGGTTTTACTGTGATTGGTAGCTTTCATCAAGATTTAGATTTTAACCAGAACACTGTGCACTGCCTACCATGAAAACAGTCTCCATTCTACTATCAGCTGCAAAAACCACTATTGCCACCCACTAGAAAAGCATTACTGCCCCAGTGTTCCCTCTAAGCTCAGTTAGTGTGAGCTAGCTCACAGTTTTTTAGCCTCCAGCTCACACATTTTTGTCTTAGCTCAGGAAGGATGGCTCCAGAGCATACTAATTTATGCAGTGGCCAAATCACTCACTCACAACTTTAATGCCAGTAGCTCACAAAGTAGAATTTTTGCTCACAAGACTCCACAGCTTAGAGGGAGCATTGTACTGCCCCTGTGTCAGCTATGCTGCCATAAGGGTTGGGGGTGGGATGCTTGCTTGCCCTGTGTACCAAGTACTGCTGCATTCCTTCTTGCCTTCTGTAACGCTTGCTTATCTATGGCCTTGCAGGTGGTGTGTAGTGTCTGGGATTCAGGGAACCGTGGGAGCACTTTCGGTTCCCAGCTTCGGCTCTAACGGCCTGGAGCTCCTTCTCCCGCGCGCAGGAATATGGCTAATTGGCCTGGGGGGGAGGGTGCATACGAATACTCTATATCCCATTATGCTTGTAGGGACGACACCATTCTTAACAGTAACTTTGTTACTGCATCTATAGCTCTGCAATTAAGTATAATCTTTCTGATAAGCGTGTACTCAGTTGTTGGTTGTGGAATCTGACACCCTGATCTTTCTCTCTGGCATAAAAAATATGGGAGTACTATGTGATGGCAAAAATGACAGATAACATAGCACAGTTGGATGCCCGAAGACACTCATCCAACTTTCTTCCAATCTGGTTTCCAGTCCTCGAATATCTGGTGAACCTACAAGAGATTCCTCAAGTGGTCAATGACATGTGTCCCTGGTAAAATAACTGTAATCCTCTAGGCATCTTTTGTTGTTGTTCAGTCGCACAGTCGAGTCCGACTCTTTGCGACCCCATGGGCCAGATCACGCCAGGCCTTCCTGTGTTCCGCCGTCCTCTGAAGTTGGCTCAACTTCATGTTCGTTGCATCTGTGACACTGTCTAACCATCTCATCCTTTGCCATCCTCGTCTTCTTTGACCTTCAATCTTTCCCAGCATCAGGGTCTTCTCCAGTGAGTGCTCCCTTCTCATTTGGTGGCCAAAGTATTTGAGCTTCAGTTTCATTATCTGGCCTTCCAGGGAACAGTCAGGGTTGATTTCTTTTAGGATTGACTGATTTGATCTCCTTACAGTCCAAGGGACTCTCAAGAGTCTTCTCCAGCACCATAGCATCTTACTTTCCCTCTTATGTTATACCTGTTAAACCCACTAAATACCATCTGTCATGTTGACTATGCACTACTGTTTTTGTTTCTACATACACCTGTCAAAATGTGTACTATTTGTGCTATTGTTGTATTTTTACCATATCCAATACAAACTTTCATACGCTCAAAAAAAAGAACAACCTAGACTTTAAATTTAAATTAAACCACAGGGGGAAGGACTTGTTTGAAAAGGCAGGGTAGAAATGTCTTAAATAAAAGCTACGTCTTGCTTTCTGCCTGTTGTGCTTCAGCCTCCAATCCCTCCAGACCTTTGTCACGCTCCATTTTTATCCCTGAACTTAGGAACCTCCAGGCTGGAGAACGTACCCCTTCATTGTCTGGATTCAAAACAGCCCCAACAATCCCAGAGTGTTTCCAAGAAGGTTGTTTCTGCCGCATTCCACCTACTCCAGGAAGACATTATCAGATCAGGGGAAACAACCAAAGACACACACGTGAACACAAGAGGCTGCCTCCTACTGAACCAGACCCTTGGTCCATTGGTGTCAGTTCTGTCTATTCAGGCGGACAGCAGCTCTCCGGGATCTCAAGCAGAGGTCTTTCTCATCAAGTATGACCCGATTTTTTAAAAAATTGGAGATTGAACCTGGGACCTTCTGCATGTCAAACTGATGCTCTACCACTGAGCCACAGCCCCTTCTCAGCATCTGCTACCTTGAGATCCTTTATCTGGTAATGCCAGGGATCAGACCAGGGGCCTTCTGCGCACTGAGAAGATGTTCTACCACTGACGCAACTTCAGGTCTTTCCTTGCAATAAGAAACTGGGTTCCCCTCTGCTCCAGCTCCCCTCCTCCAGAAATGCACACAACAGAGACCTGCATAAGCCTCACTGAATTCAGTGGGACTTATACACAAGTTGCTATGCACAGGGATGCAGGTGCTCAGAGCCTGTGCGCTTCCTCCCCTTAGAAGAGCACAGCAATTCATCAGCGATTTAACCTATAGACATTTGAAGGTTGAAGAGCACCTCAGAGGGGTCGTTGACCTTCACCAACTGCAAGATTCCGAGCTTGAGCTACAGTCAATATATATTTATCTTTCTGTTGGGACTATTACAACTGTTCAAGTAATGCTGACCTTGAAACTTCCCGTGCTAGATGCCGAAGAGTAACGATCCCTAAAGGAAAAGTATAAAAATATCGCAATACGATGTCTAAATCCAAAATGCACATAACAATCAAGAGTAAGCATTCCAAGTACACAAGGCTGCCCAAAAGGAGAGGGAAATGCTCACGCTTGGCACATTCTTACTGGCATCAGTATGCGTCAACTGCGGAACCATGAATCCATAAATATTTCCAATCAGGATTTCTTCAGGAACAGAGGACGTACCTTTCAGCATGAATCCGAAACCCTTCTGATTCCATGTAATAAAAAAGATGAATTTGCCACTGTGTGCAGCAGGCAGACGAGCAGACTTCCCACCAGTTCCCTTTCTGCATTGTTCCACAATGTCTTTGTACTGCCTTTCATTCTTCCTCAATTCTGGGGCAAACAGAAGGATTTCTATTCCGAAACTGAAGCATGCACTGTTTGCAATGACCTCTCCATAAATTTTCTCCTTCTGTGTGCACACTGATAAAACACAGCAAAAAAGCAATCTGTAATTCCACCAAGATTCTTTTTTTTGTGTTGTGATTCACTGATGAGAGCCAGGAGGAGGAGGAGGAGATTGGATTTATACCCCGCCTTTCACTTGGAGTCTCAGAGCGGCTTACAAACTCCTTTCCCTTCCCCTCCCCACAACAGACACCCTGTGACGTGGGTGGGGCTGAGAGAACTCTGACACAAACTGTTCTTTCAGGAACAGCTGTGCCAGAGCTTGTGACTGACCCAAGGTCACATCAGCAGGTGCAAGTGGAGGAGAGGGGAATCAAACCCGGTTCTCCCAGATTAGAGTCCGCACACTTAACCACTATACCAAACTGGCTCTCAGTAGGATGTAACAGATAGAACGTCAGATTAAGACCAGAGTTCATCTCCTCATTCAGCCATAAAGCTAACTGGATGACCTTGGACCAGTCACACACTCATATCCTGCACTACCTCAAGGGCTCAAAATGAGGGATGAACCAGGTGCACCACCTTGAGCTCCTTGGGGGAGCACCAAAATAAAGATGTACAGACAGGCACAGACGGTTGAACAGATGTGGCTGCTGCATACTGATAAAACACCATACAAATCTTGATACTAGGTGTACAAAGAATTCCATCAAGACTGCTCTTATGTAGTGTTTAATCAATGTGCATGTGAGCATCAACACCGGGGGGGGGGGAATGCAAAGGAACTGAGAGCTCTGGCAGACTGTACATGCAGAGGATTTTGTACAAAATTTAGAAATATAAAATAGGACAGTGGCGGATTCCAACCTCATGGGTTCCACTTTGGAAACAAGGTCTGGTTGTTCCAAATCCAAAATCTATGGAGAAATGAGTATGAGGAGACTTTCAGAAGCACCTCTAGTGGCCAAGAGTTGTGGCCAAACCCCAAAGATGTCAGACTGGCAACAACCAGGGCTAGGGTCTTTTCGGTGGCGGCTCCGCACTGGTGGAACGAGGTCCCAGAAGAGATCAGGGCCCTGCGGGACCTTCTACAGTTCCGCAGGGCCTGCAAGATGGAGCTCTTCCACCAGGCCTTCAGTTAAGGAGCCGCCACCATTAATAACACCAACAACACTTTAACAAGGATCATTACGACACTTGAGAAAGATAGAGCTCGTGCCCTGATTCCATCATTACAGCCTGTAGGATAAGAACAGGAAACTGATGAGCAAGGCAGACCAGAGATCACACTAATCTATCACTGCCACCATCTCTGAGCACTAATTACAACTAACTACCTAGCACTTTATGACATCAGATTGTGTGTATAGTTTTATTTATGTTATAATTGTTTTATGCTTTATCTTTTGTAAGCCACCCTGATGCTGCTTGCAGGGAGGGCGGGGTAAAAATCAAATAAATAAATTAAGGTCCTCTAAGGTTTATAGAGACATAAAGAATGCTTTGTTAGCATTAAAAATGTGCAAGCTGGATCTCTAATTAAAACATACAAGAAAGTAAACCCCATCTCTGTCCCAAAGTGCTACTAACTGGATAATACCATCTGACTGATCAGTACATTGATATATTCCTTTTGTTTACAAACCAAAGTTTGTCACTTTCACACATTACACTTGTACTTGTACACGTGAAACTTTTGACAGGTGCACACAAGAAAAGTAAAGTGTAAAGAATCCTTTAAAAATGTGTGACATATAATTTCTGTGGCTTTCAACCTTACCAGTTCTACCAGGAACAATATTTATGTTCCTATCATGTGTATCAATGGCTCTCATGCATTCCAACTGGAATTCACACAGGACACCTAACTTTTGCCAGCTATTTCAAGAGTAGGCACATAAACCCTTGCATACCAAGAATACATCTCCCCATGCACACTTCAATGCTAATAGCTTCCAAATAATCCCATGGGACTTGAAAGACCACTATCTCCACACTATCACACACTGAAGTGATAACACCATGGATAAAACCAGTGGAATTTAAACACCAGTTTGCTAGCTGATTTTTACTGGGAAGGTGAACTTGGGAGGACTAAACCTCTAATCTTTTAAATTTTTTGTGTGCATTTTGTATTCTGTATGTTCGTAAAAACTTTTATTATAACTATATGTATATGGCCGGTCTAGTCACCGTAATAAAATTCTGAATTTGACTGAACTCTCTGAAGCCGTACTTAACGGCTGACTTTCACTGCAGCGACATCTAAGGCTCATTACTGGCCGAATACCTGATTCTCGCACGCCCAAAACATTGTCCCTCACCCTGAAAACAACTCTGGCTTTCTACCACAGAGAGCACTCACTTACCTGCTATAGCTTGAGGACTGCAGGAACTTTTGTAAGGTTATTTCCCTTGACCACCCTGTCGTATTCCTCATTACTGATAAGCATGGGTCCTCTACAAGCCATATTAATCTTGGTTTCCTCTCAGGGTAGACTCACATATACTGTACTCGTACAGTACAATCTTCTTGAGGGACTCAGACACCTCCGAATACACATGGAAGATAGCTGTTCCCCTGCCCCTTTCTGGCCGGCATTCATCCTCCTCTCCTAAGTAAGTGTTGACCTAAAAAAGGAATCTGAAGGGGACTCTACTACCCCGCCAAGAGCAGTTGAGATGATCTGGAAGAAAGAGGCCTACATCATACTCTGCCCTCACCCTCAAACACTCCACACCATCAGACACATTGAACATTTTAAGAATTCAGATCAAGGCATCTTATTAAAGAGCAATAACCCTCTCCCTTTCTTATTCTTCTGTAAACTAATCAGAAACTAATGACTTGTGCTAATTAAAAAGCTATAATTGGGAGAAGCCTCGTAAAATATTGCAAGGATTTCTGGTTAAGAATCTTTATGGGGCAAGCTTGTTCTTCATTTGCACATACACGCCACGGTGAAAAATACACAGAAAATCCAGTGTTGTTAAATTGAAGTCAGGACATTGAAGCATTTTGCTATCGGTGAAATTCCTCTGGGAGGAATAAGGCCTTTTATAAAACCAGTTAGTTTAGAATGACATTATTTGTAGATATAGCAACCAATCAGATAGTGTAGTTTTGGACCAACCGCTAAAACAATTTTTTTTTTTTTGGTTTGGTATGGTGATCTGAACGCTGACTAGCTAGATCTCAGAAGCTAAGCAGGTTTGCCCCTAGTTAGTACTTGGATGGGAGCCCAGAGTTGCTACACAGAAGCAAGAACCAGCAAACCACCTCTAATCTCTTGCCTTGAAAACCTCACACAGGGTTACCATAAGTTGGCTCTGTGGTGATCTGAAAACCTAATAAACTTCATACTTGGGCCCCAAATTCCACCCTGGTCTCACCAACCATAATGCCGCTTCACGGCCCTGCCTGCTTTTTGGAATCAAAAGTTGGTATTTCAATTGACAAATAAGATCAAAATAAAATGACTCTCTCAGGTGTACCAGTGAACCTCACTGTTAAACACAGGTTGCACCCAGACATAACAGAAGATGAAAACACAGTTTGTCACTGGGATTCTATACTGGGGTTAAACCAAGGTTTTGAGTCCAATTTCCAGACACCCACTTTTGGATGTCAAAGGCATCTCAGGCTGCGGTCACACGGAGCAGTAGCCATGCTACTACGATGGAAGATAGGCAGATTTTCCGGGCGCGATCTCACCGCCACATCTGGGAAACGTAGAGCTCCCATGGCGAACCCGAGGCTTCCCTCCGAAGATGCGTGGTTAAAAACTAGTACCTCGGAGGTACTAATTTCCAGAAACCGTGGGGCATGGGCGGGCGTCTGATCGCGTTTCCGGTGGCATCCGGCGCCCGCCCATGCCCCACTGCGAAAAGGGTGTTTTTTTTTAAGTCTCCAGGGATGCGCACAAGCACCCAACGGGGCATGCGCATACTTCAGGTTAAAAAAACCCACAACCCCGTTTGCCGTGCCGTGCTGCTTCTTTGGCGCGTTGTGTGATTGGCACCTCCCCCTAACCACGGGACCTCGACGGGACCGCGAGGGGATGCCTGATCTCTCAGTCGCGCGTTATTTCGCTGCGGGGCAAACAGCCACGCCTCTCCCCCCCCCCCGCGCCGCAATATCCGGCCCGTATGACCGGGGCCTCAGAGACTCACATCAAGAAGCCTTCAAATGAAATGAGGAAAGGGGCAGAAGCAAAGAAAGCACAGTAAGAAGTTGCGTTCACACCCATCATGGGCAAATCTCCATTTATCGCACTATCGGAACACAAACTGTGCGCCTGTGCTAATGCATGTCCTATTTCACAGTTCCAGATCTGGGACTGGCAGCCTCAGGTCAAGCCCCCAAAAGGGGGAACACTGTACCCTAGTGGGAGGGCACATGCTTTGCATACAGAAGGTCCCCAGTTCAATCCCCAGCAGCTCCAGAGATCCCGGATCAAAGGTGGTGAGAAAGACCCTCAAGAGCCACAAGCGCCTCCAACTCAGAGTACGGGCAACTTCTGAATGGACAGGGCAAAGGGTTTGAACAACAATATAAGGCAAAACACTCACGTTGGGATTCTTGAAAGCGACTTCCTTCCGTGGCTTTGGAATGTTAGCAGCTGGAGTCTACCGTTATAGCAGCTGTGTCATTTGCAACAGCATTAATGAAGCCCAGAAAAAAAATGTATGTATATTTGGAAAACAGAACACTTCTTGCACAAATGCTCCAGGAGGAAGACAGGCAGGAGAGGATCAACCAACAATGGCAAAATACAAGCTAGACATTTTTCTTGAGCTTTACTGATGCCCACTTTTTGAACTGCCTTCTGTTCTTGGGCTTTTAATGGCAACCTAATCTATAGACTTCAGCTCTTTGCTCACATGCTGTTCCGTTCATGTGAACCAGGAGCCCACCAACCTCATGAGTTGGGAGCAAAATATACATGGTGGCCATCTTGTGTGAACTGGGAAATGCATGGATAGAAAATCCACATGTTGCCCCATTCATATGAGATGGTGTTCACGTGCATTTTGCTCCCTATACATGCAGCTGGCGGGTTCGCAATTCATGTGAACGCAATGAAATGTCTGCATAGAGCTGTTATCAGGTGAGAATGCTCTCCGTGTTATGAAAAGCTTCATGCCTTATGATTTTGCAGACCAAAGTGTTGGTAAAGGAACAAGACCAATTTGTCCCATCTTGCCAAGATCTTTTTTTTATTACCCAGAACAGGAATAACTCATGTTATTTCTATTCAAAATATCACACGTAGAAAGTAGACAGAAGGTCTACAGCAGCTCCTTAGCCAGTCTAAGTCCCAGTTTAAGGAGCTCACTAAATAGATGCTGAGAAAGACCAATTCCTGCTCAAGTCCCTAGAGAACCAGTGCCAGTCAAAAACATAATACTCAGCTTGAAGGACCCAGGACTATCCTATGACATGCAGACCACGACCAGCGAATCTTGGCCTGATTTGAACATGCAGCTATGCATGTTCTACTAACCATTTTTTGGTGGTCTTCACTATCTGGGGATAGATAGGTAGCAACCCAAAAAAGGACTTCTATCAGTTGTTATGGAATTCACACACACACAGAGCTCCATCTGTACCCCTCTATTATTGTCCTCCACCAACAGGTGAATACTTACTTTCTGACCTGCTTTGCTGTATACACATTTTAACTGTGCATACATTCTGTTCAGTCGTTTTAATTGTTTTTATATGATGTATTCTAAAAGCTTGTTTTAACGTTTTTGATTGTTTGTTGTCTTGGGGAAAGCAGGGAAAGGTGACATAAAATGCTTTAAATAGCTAAAGCAAAGCAACTACTAATTCCTTCTTTTAAAAAAATCAATACTCCTGGCCTTCCATAGCATTCACAATCACTTTGAAAAGCCCTCAATTTAAAAAGTGACTTTAAGAAAATCATAATACATGTTGGGGGAGGGCTGAGCCAAATGTTTGCAGGTTTCTGTTTTTGCCCCAAGAAGCAGCCCCTCCCCCCAGTCCTCCAGTCACATGACAAGATGGCCATTGGATGACCCAGGACTATCCTATAACATGCAGACCATGACCAGCGAATCTCCTCTTCAAACCACATTATGTGCTATGTGCATATAGGATTAATAACACAGTTTCACTTTACCCATTTTAACCTAGCAATACAAGCATGAGACAAGATCCAAAATGATCTTATAAATTACTGTAGGCTAAAGATGATACAGGCACAGCTCTCTGGGATATGGCCCAATTCATAATATCTATTTATTATTTTTCTCCCCCCAAATACTAGTGGGGATCTTTCACTGATAGGATTGTTGCTGTATTTCCCAAGCTGTTAGGAAACCTTGCCTTCACTATAATTAAACAGCTGCTATAATCATCATAATAAATACAGTTTAAATTAGACTGAAATTAATACTGAGCTGTTATACATATCTGTTTTTTTTTAAAAAAGGAATGGGATTTTTTCCTGGTTGAAACATACAAAGCCATCAATTCCGGATTTCCTTCATATCTGAGTTACAGCGCTGACATTAAATAATTTCACTCAACGTATTCCCTCAACTGGGTACAATGGGAAACGGTCAAATGATTAGAAAGGGGAAAGAGAGAAAACAACTCAATTCTGATTTCATTCATTCTGCTTCCTGAAATGTAGATGCCAGTGATTCTCCACAGACATAAATCATGCATATAAGAAATGTCTCATATCTAGAAACCCAGAAGTTGGTCATCTTGCAGTGTTCAGCTCAAGAGGACAGATCATGTAAGTATTCGGGCCTTCTTAACAGTAGCACAAGGGTTGGGGGAAGAGAGGCATGACTGCACAGAAACCACTATCTGCATTTTCAGGGGCAGAAATCTGTGGTAGGAGTATGCTTACGTAGGTTTTAGGATTCTATAGTGAGCTTTATCCACTTTTTAAAAAATGCAAACTCTTACTGGCTGAAATGCTTACAAATTATCAACCTCCTTGCTTAGATTATTAATTCCCTTATGACCTGATGGTCATCAAATGAATTAAGCAAATAAATAATAAGTACCCGTTTTTCCCATTACATTAACACTTCAAGGCGGCTCACATAAGAAGTCCAAACAAAAAAAATAAAACCAATCCAAAATAAAACACAGCATGAACAGAAGGAGGAGGAGACTGGATTTATACCCCGCCCTTCACTACCTGGAGGAGTCTCAGAGCAGTTTACAGTCCCTTTCCCTTCCCCTCCCCACAATAGACACCCTGTGAGGAAGGTGGGGCTGAGAGAGCTCTGAGGGAATTGTCCTTGAGAGAACAGCACTGAAAGAACTTATGACTGACCCAAGGTCACACCAGCAGCTGCATGTGACGGAGTGAGGAATGAAACCTGGTTCTTCCAGATTAGGGTCTGCGCTCTTAACCACTACACCAATCTGGCAGTGTTCCACTTAAAATGGCAAATGATTCATTCAAATTTTAAAAGCTTTGTTTGGGTATGTAAAGGGGCAGGGCCTTAGCTAGGCTAACCACTACACCAATCTGGCAGTGTTCCAATTAAATTGGCAAATGATTCATTCAAATGTTAAAAGCTTTGTTTGGGTATGTAAAGGGGCAGGGCCTTAGCTAGGCAGGCAGATGGCCCCAGATTCAATCACTGACATCTCCAGTTAAAAGGAGCAAGTAGAAGATGATGGGAAAGGCACAGGTGAACTGGATGAACCAAAAGATACTAAGACTCGTGCCATTCCTGTAATTATCATTTTTTTTACCGCTATATTCTTAATTCCCTTTTGTGACGGCCTTTGGCCACATGCAATAAATCTGTCTGTCTCTCTGTCTACTAAGACTAGTGCCAGGTGAACCAGGCCACATCATACCAGAGCATATCATAGAAAAGGTTAATCATCAGCATAAACTTCCAAATGTAAGTCATAATCAAGAAGTTTTTCCTTTAAGTTAAAACATAAAATATATGTGGTGGTGGAAACATGCAATAAATCTGTCTGTCTGTCTGTCTACTAAGACTAGTGCGAGGTGAACCAGGGCACATCATAGAAAAGGTTCTCTCTGTTAATCATCAGCGTAAACTTCCAAATGTAAGTCATAATCAAGAAGTTTTTCCTTTAAGTTAAAACATAAAATATATGTGGTGGTGGAAAGACAGAATCACTGCTCGAAGAGTCCTAATGGGAGTATGCCAGAATGAGCTCTTCTGTGGGCAGAAGAAGTTTACAGTCTTCTTCAACCTGCAAAGCCACACATGCTTACAAAAGAATCTCTCAATGCAATCCAGGAGAGGCCTCATATTCATAAGCAACATCTCACGCCACAGAGCAAATGGTGAATATTAAGGAACTTTCCAGTTTCTTCCACAGCCTCAAGGACTATGGTTCTCCTTCTAAATTCCTACTCTGGGCACATCGTTTGGACCATGTGGTTTTTAAAGAAGTTTTTAAAAACCTCTTGCTGTACTGTTTGAATGTGCAGACACATGGCTTCCTTTCACTGCCCCATTACCTAAAGCAGTTTACCCAAAAGATTAGTTTGCTGGCAATTTAATGCCATTAGTCATCAGTCAAAAAATCTGAATTGTCGAGATGACGTCTAGCCAGATATACTGGTCCTACAATGTTGTTTTCAAAGCAGACTAGAAACAGAGCACTTTCAAAGAGTTAATTTAAATGCACCTTGAGTGAATGGGAAAATCTACTGTCTGTCAGGTGTAGAAGAATTTTTACTCAGAATTTCATTGAGAAATTATCAATCAATCTGTTTATTACAGTCAGAGATCCATCAAATAGCAACATACCATAACACATTTGTGATAACAACCAAATATAACCAAATAACAAAATATACAATTACAAACAGCCACGGCCTAAAACTTGGGTATTCAAATTCCAATACCGATTCTAAAATTTTAGATTTAAAATTGGTAAAAGGTTAAATATTTTTGTTTAGCAACTTTTCCCGGTTTTTTATAGTTTGAATAGTAAATGTCACCACCTTTAGAGAAAATTTATCTAGGGAACTGGCTACAGATCGGAAATATATAAACTGTTTGAATATTCTGATAAAGTTTACACTCAAAAAGTACATGTTTCCTTGTCTCTATCTTACTCTCCCCGCAGAAATTAAACTCAAGTTGGCAGAAACGTTCTTGATCACTGCAACAAGCCCCAGATTTCGTATCTATCACATGATTTCTCTTCATAGGTCCAGTGATTTGAATGATTTATTAAATTTCTACTCCGCCCTCCCAGCCAAGGCCAGCTCAAGGCGGCTCGGTGGCCACCACATGACCACCTCTGACAGCATCCAGGTCAGCCAATGATCTTGGAGACCAAAATTATGGTGGCTCCAATTATATGAATCAGCAAATGCATGCAAGGATGGTAGAACATTTATATGTTCCTACAGAGAACTTCAAAAGGGGAATAAGACAAATTCATGAAGAACAGGTCAATCAGCAGCTATTAGCCATAAAGACTCAATGGAAACATCATGTTCAGAGGTAGTATACTTCTGAATTCCCGAAGGGGCCTATTGCTTTATGTTTACATTTGGCAACTGGTAGGAACTTTGGACGGTGAGGACATGTTAATTGGTGTTGTACTAACACTGAAATGTCAATTCAGATGCAAACACAGAAGTGATTTCCCAAAACTCTAGTTTCAGTGGAAACTAGACCCCAACTAGATCCCTGTGGCCCCAACACAATGGCATCACTTCCAGGTCTGCAGCAGAAGTGAGGTGTGAATATTTTAATAAATAAGAAAATGCACAAATTGCTCAAAGGTGCACCACTTACAGTAGCAGGTGAGCACTTTGTGAAATATATCCATGTGGTACAGGTCTTCTAATACATAAAAAATTCCCCACCTGCAGAGTTGAAAGAAGCCAATGGTGCTGGCTCTACAGAGTATATTTTTGTAGGCCTCCAACATGAAGCCCTGGAAATCACAAGGTAAGTACCTCTGGGTAAAAACACCACCCACCGGGACTGGCTAGGCCAGGGGTGGCCAAACTGCAGCTCGGGAGCCACATGCGGCTCTTTCACCCAGTCTCATTTAATGTTTATAACAAGCAAATTTGCATGTTTTTCAATAAAAACATGTAATATTTGGTCATGTCTTGTGGCTCTCAAACATCTGACATTTATTCTGTGTGGCTATTACATAAAGCAAGTTTGGCCACCCCTGGGCTAGGCCAAACATCTCATAATAAGAACATAAGAACATAAGAGATGCCAATGTTGGATCAGGCCAAAGGCCCATCCAGTCCAACACTCTGTGTCACACAGTGGCCAGAAATACCAGGTGCCATCAGGAGGTCCACCAGTGAGGCCAGGACATTAGAAGCCCTCCCACTGTTGACCCCCCCCCCAAGCACCAAGATGACAGAGCATCACTTGCCCCAGAGTCCCTATCTATACCTTATGGCTAATAGCCACTGATGGACCTCTGCTCCATATGCTTAATAAGGGAGGCGGAGCCTCTCTTTTACAAAGGGGGAAAATACAGGGATTCTAGAAATACCAGAGCTGAGGTCTTCACTCTTAGACTGCATTTGTTCTGTTGTTTTACCAAACCCACTAGGGTTGCCAAATCGGGATCGTCCGAGAGCGGGGGGCTCCCGGACGATCCTGGGTGTGTGCGCGCACGTGTAGCGCGCGCGCGCAGCGTGCACGTCACCCGGAAGTGACGTCGCACGCTGGGGGCGGGGCCACGCGATTTGAGGGGAAAACAAAGAGTTTTCCCCTCAAATGGCTGCCATTTGAGGGGAAAACTCTTTGTTTTCCCCTCAAATCGCGTGGCCCCGCCCCCAGCGTGCGACGTCACTTCCGGGTGACGCGCACGTGGGGGTGGGGTTTCCCCCGGGCCCCGATTCCGGCGCGCCGGTAATCGGAGGTCCGAAGCGGGGGAATCTCCGCCCCCCGGCTGCATTTGGCAGCCCTACCCCCAATTATTCCACCTTCCACCTCCCCCCCCCCATGCTGTGATAAAATTTTTTTTGTAAGCTCCTGGAGGCAGGGCACTTTCTTCTTGTACTCTGTAAAAAGGCCATGCAGGTTTGGAGGAAGGTTTTTGCTTCCTCAAGAATGGAATGGCAAGAAGGTGAATATATTGGCACCTGCTGAGATCTGTGCGGCTGTGGAACATAATGTTTTATACAAGCATCCAGCCAACTTTGTGCAGATGGCATGCAGCCTCTCCATCTTTATTACAAAGAATAAAAATGATGTACAGTATACCATGGGGTTATTTAACAAACAATTCCCTGGGATCACCTTTACAACGAAAGAGCTTGAGCATGGTTTATACAATGTCAGAGGTTTACGGTGCTCCGGCTACACGCTCACAGCTGGTGGTTATGAAAAGCTGGGTCAAACAGAGATTGACGCATTTCAGCTCCGCATGGTGCATGCCAATGCTCAGAAAACCAGCTTCTCTGTGGATCTTTCCAACTCACTACTTGGGCTTCCAGAGAGTTATATTTTCATATCAACCTAGAATCCTTGATGGGATGGGAAAAACCAATCCCAACCCATAGACCAGGGTTCCCCAGTGTGGTACCTGTGGGTGTCATGATGCCCAGTAGCACCTCCCTTGGCACCAACCAAGCTTTTAAGAAAGTGAGTGAGCCATTGTAAGGCAGGGCATGTTGTTGGCTGCCCTCATTCAAATAAAAGGGTTTTCCACTGAAGAATCAGGTGGGCTGGTAAGCATCTGGGCACTCCTTAGTCAGTGTGTGGTTCTATTACCCCTTCAGGCTTCCTTTCTTCCCAGGCAGTGTGAGGAGGGAGGTATTCCATTCAGCTCCACCTCCTATGGCAGCCATTTTAGGTTTGGCCACACCTCCAGTGACAGCCATTTTGGGGGGGCCACTCACTGCCCCCTCTCAAAACTCCAAGTGCGCCCAAAGGTTTAAAGGGGTTGAAGATACCTGCCATAGACCAAAACGACCCTTTTAAATCATCTGACATCCAAGGGACTTGTTCATGTGATGAAAGATACCCATGGAAGGCACACCAGCCTACTGACTAATTGAAAAGTGTCAGTTGATCACTTCTTATTTGGCTGTGGCCTAACAGTCCCTAAAGCCACTGAGCAAGTGGTAGTTTTTATTTTATTATGTACCATTTGTTAGCAAGGCCAACAGCAAGGATGGCTCTCAGTCAGGGGCAAACCTAGCAGAGTAGCAAAACTTTGACTGGCCATCTGTTAAAACTATCAATCAGTTAGGAAATGTATGCATGTAGGGGGTGTGGGTGCCCCCCCCCCCCCCGTGATCAAGAACGTTTCTTTTTCAAATGTTCTCGAGCATGGGAAAGAGCCTGCACAGACTCCCTATACACAAGCCAGCATTCACACTTAGGGATAGACCCAGTGCACTGATACCCGCTCTCCCTCTACACGTGTCCACGGAGACATGTCTAATGTCATGCACAGAGGGGCTACCATCTTTCATGTTGTTGCCACATGATTGGGCTGTCTGATCTGTCACTTCCTCCTGCTTTTTAAGAGTCTCCACCCCTTCTTTCTTTTGTTTACATACTTACCAAATTTTAATAGAAAATTTGATCACACGGTGGATCTAGGTGAATTTATAAAAATAACTCCAACTGAAGCACATTCCACTACATTTGTTTTCTAGATGAACACTTATGGAAGCTATGAAAGGAAAGCACGACCCTGATACCATGAGATCTTCTGTCTGCATCTATATATGCAAAAGTCCAGATGCATGCCTCCTTTCTCTCATGGATTAAACCTCTAGTGGTAAGGCGACAGAGCTGAACTATGAAGAACTCTAGTGAGCATGTGTACACGCTAACAACACTTTTAAAGAGCATCCACAACGTATCCCTAGAAATCAAAATTGGAACAGAATCATATGAGGGACGATCAACAGAAAATAGAGACACCTGAAACACAAACAGCAAGGGCTGGAAAAGTTCCCAGGCATTTCTCCACTTAAGACTTCTCAAGTTTCACAGAAAAGGAGAGTTAATAAATCAAAATAAGAAACACTTGAATTGTAGATTAGGTTCTCATCGGCTGGCTGAGATGTCAACAATCCTACTATCAGACAGAGGGATAAAGTGGCAAATGAAGGCAAAGGCCTAACTCCACAGTTTTGCCCCTTATTTGGGCTCCAGAACTGAATATTCGTTTAAAATATTTTACCCCATTCTTCAAGCAGGCTGCTTACAAAAATGAAATACTATAATAATACAAATAAGGTACGAATACAGACCTTTAAGTGAGAGTAAGCATCAAGATGAGAAAGGTAATAATAGTAGACAGTGTTTGCAAGTGAAATAATTACAAATAAGGTACAAATACAGATCTTTAAGTGAGAGTAACCATCAAGATGAGAAACGTAATATGAGAAAGACAAGTGTTCCTAAGTGCATGTGGGGAAAGCACACTTTAACTTTTCACCTAAAGCCTAGCACTATTGGCACCAGCTGTACTGTTTTGAAGAAGAAATTCCACACTGAGGGTGCCACCACAGGGAAGGTCCTGATAGCCAAAGCCCTGAAGGTTAGGATGCTGAAATGAAAGATTTTGAATCCAGCTAGATTCTGAGGTGGAATGAAAAAAGATTCATTCACACTTGTGTCCTGCCCCACCTCAAAAATGACAGCATATATGGGATTTTGCCCATTTTATGGGAGTAGGTCAGACTAACCAAACAGAAACTGATTTAGGGTCATCCCAGAAGTTTCACATCAGAACCACGATTTCAACCTGGGTCTTCTTGATCCAAACACAACACTCCTTGGCACTATGCCACACTGTCTCTCTTCTCTTAAAATATCCAGATTTTGGTGTTGGTAATGTGCTGCTGGCAGAGTCATTCGTCCATTTAACTCTCACTCCCTGAAGGCTGCGGCCTCAGTCCTCCCAGAGCCTAGAAGTTGGAGACTGTGTCAGCCAGCAGACAGAAGTCTCACTGGGTCAGCTGTAGCGTCGGTTCACGCTTTCCACTCTACTAGCAAAAACCATCATAGCATAATCCTGGCCTCTCCATACTGCAGCTGCAAAAAGGATGCTGGCACTAGACTGTGCATCCGAGTTCATTTCTGGCCCACTCCCAAATTCACAAGAGCATTTTTGCAAATTAAAAAAAAAATCTCCATAGTAGATATTTCTTTTCTTTGGAAAACCAGCTACCAAATGCATGAGGACAATGAAAGTCTTTTTTTTTTTTAACGCGCTGCGCAGGCACTACCAGGGTTAAATACCACAAGGAAACCCACTTTGCCAAATTGCCCCATTTATAATATTTAATCTTCTTGCTGCAATTGGGAGGCTTGAAGTAGGCATTCATAGTTGCTTTTCTTGACGCAGTTTTTTTTATTGCTGCCTCTTTTGCTTGCATAATGTCCTACAACAGCTGCAATTCCTCTCGTCTTTTCACCCCTCCAACCCTCCCCAAACAGTTCCCAAGTAGTTAAAAACATTTATTTATCTTCCCTTGCTTGGTTAAGACAAAAGAGGGTTTTGGGGGGGGGGGGAGATGGAAGGAAATGCTTCTTTTAATTTTACTTCTGAGTAAGAACATATTGATGCTCTGGATCATAAATCATTCCCACTTATTCATCCTTGCCAACAATGGTTTTAATCTTCCTTTACGACGCGCAAAGTCCGTTTTGTTGGGAGCGTTTGATAAAACACTCAATTACCATTTTTCTTTCTCATCCCCAGTTCCCCACCCCGCATCACTGCCGGACTGATACAAAGGCTCCCAACGCAGAAGATAAACTGCAAATAATTTCTGAAGAACAAACGTTAGGGGCGGTTTACAGTGATTTTCTTTAAGTAGATTATTCTGGGACAAAAACAATGACATGGTGGTTCAATATTTATTTTCTGGAGACCACTGTTTAAATATAGTTGGGCACCTGCTCCCTACAATGTGCCCCCCTCCCAAGCACACTGCAATTTGCAAGAGGTTGAATAGCCAGATTTGAACTCGGCAATCGGCTCAAAATCAATACGTGACCTTCCCTGCCGGCTTCAATGGGATGAGAAATACGCCCATATAACTCAATCTAATGGCCTGCTGAGGAGGGCAAAAAAGGGGAACTGGGTGAAGCGTAAGGGCTCTTCCAACAATGAAATATCGTTGAGCATTAGCAATAGATTGGTGCTCCAAAACACCCAAAATAATGCACTGGTGCGAAATTCAAGAGCATTTATCCGCTGACAACTCATGCCCCAGAATACTTCAGATGAAAACAGAGATATACTTGTAACCCTCCCCCATGCTCTTGGCCAATGATCACTGCCTATGCCCCAGCCCCCATTAGATATCACTGAAGCTTAGATATCACTGAAGCTTCAGTGCTGTGATAAATTTACACTGAAACGACCCATACAAATGACAGGAAGCTGTTCATTCTTTTGGCTAATGCTACCCTAGGACTGCACAACTGCCCAACAGTTGTTCACTGAACAACATCCAACTTTTCACAAATCTGTTTGACAAAGGCTTATCTGCTCCCCTTTATAATGTCAACTTGATCTATGACATTACCGACTATTCCTTCAGTCCCTAATTGAGACTGGTGCTTTTGATCTCCCTGCTTTTGCAATGCACACTCTAGCCACTGTCATCCAATTAGTAATTAGTCCTACATCATGGTGTCAAAATATGATTTTTTAAAAAAAACCAATAAAAATATCTTGGGATCTAAAGGTATTGCATAACCAATAGTATCTGTAAATAACTTGATAACTGAACAGCTCCACAACATACGAGTCAGGTCTGCATCTGGAACCTCACGGTATCAGTCTGCATTATTTATTCTTTTTAACCAATGGTATCTCAGATACATTTTATAGCAATTTTCTTCCAACTCCATATCGATTATAATATTCCATATTGACTATAGATATCTACTCTTGTAGTGGTATAAGGCTGCCAATATCTACCATTTATCTAATGCAGCCTCATAATTTTGCTGTTTTATTGGTTTTCTTATGTTGCTTTTAATGCTTTACTGTAAGCCATTTGTGGGTTGCTTTTAACGGAAAGAGGAAATAAAGGTACCAAAACAAACAAGCACATACACAGCACTTTAACCTAAGTCACAAGTTACAGTGAATGTATGTACAAATCCATGCATAGTATATACTCTATTATTCTCTATATGTGAGTTGAGTAATTCTTGTTACACTCAACAGATGAACATCTGAACATGTGATTGAAGCCACACATTTATCCAGGTGCTGATCCTCAGTTTCATTTGTAAAGTGAATGCACATTGTGAAGAAGAGCCAAACAGAAGTATGCATGCACATGCCAGGTGTACGTGCATTCACTGTAACTTGTGAACAGGACTCTAACAAATAGATCATGCCAAGACTGATGGACCATACCTGATGGCACAAGCTAGCCTGATCTCAGAAGCCAAGCAGGGTCACCCCGATTTTGTCATCTTCTGGGTGTGGAACGGCGGTCACTGTGGGTGTGGGGGGAGGTATTCGTGAATTTCCTGCATTGTGCAGGGGGTTGGACTAGATTACCGTGGAGATCCCTTCCAACTCTATGACTCTATGATTAGTACTTGTGTGGGAGACCACTAAAGAAGTCCATGATTGCGATGCAGAGGCAGGCAATGGCAAACCACCTCTAAATGTCTCTTGCCTTGAAAACCCTACAGGGTCTCCACAAGCCAGCTGTGACTTGAATGCACTTTCCACCACTACTCGTGGACCAATACTTGGGACTATGTGCATAGACTAGGAGGATGTCCTGTAACTCAAGAGCTGAGCATCTGCTTTGCATGCAGAAGGTCCCAGCCCAAGTTCAGTCCTTGGGAGCTCCAGTTAGAGGACCTTAGGGGAAAGAATCACTGCTGGCGCTGGGCAGACTCAGAAACACTCAGAGGTCATTTCGGGGGGGATCGCAGTTCCCTCGGGTGAGGTACGGGGGCGGGGCACATGACAAAACCCCGCCCCCTGCTTCCGGCTGCCCCGCTTCCGACCCTCATTCAGCCAGGAGGAGGCAGGAGAAGAGGGAGGGTAAGTTGCTTCCTCCCTGCCTCTCCCCACCCCTGCCTGCCTGGGGCCAGGGAGGGCCTTCACGGGGCTTCCTTGCACTCCCGCTCGCCTTACAGGTCCACCGCCGGGCCCCTCATGGGGCTCGGCAGTGGAGCTGCAAGGCCGGTGGCGGCGGCCAGGACCGTTGGGGGCGGGGCATGTGGCCTTATGACACACTTCCGGTGATGTCAGGGGGTGTGGCCTTATGACACACTTCCAGTGATGTCAGGGGGTGTGGCACATGCTAATGTGTTATACTAATGAGTTCCCCTAGCTCTTTTTCTACGAAACGACCCCTGGAAACACTGAACAAGACTCACGCACGTTCAATCCCGATTCTGTGTGCCGTTTTTTAAAAAAAGCCTACATTGTTTTTCAGCAGCCAGTCCCGTCCCCCCCATCTTAAAGGCTAAAGAATCTACACGTTTCCAAATCTTGCTTGGGTCTTCCCCCTCCCTTCTAAACTTCCTGTAGCTCAATACAGCCATCATTATTGCTCAGTCGGTATAGCGATTCTGTCCGTCATGCTTGAAACAACTACGGCACAGAGATTAAATACAATCTATATCCACATAAATCATTGAATAAATGAATCATGAAATTAATATGTAAATTGTGTGTTTAACCTCTATTTATACAGCACTGCCTGTCACCATGTAGTAAATCTAAAACTAATTGCAAATTCAGAACTCTGCAAAAGAACACCATGGTAAAAGCTTGACATATTTATTAACTAAATGTTGAACTACATTGAGTAAGTAATTAACAGTCATGCCAGAACAGGGAGAGGGAAATTATATTTAAGCACAGATGTCACCTGTATGAAATGGCTAAAACTATTTTAGATTAGATTCTGATATTAATCAAAGAATACTGCTATTTAATTTTTGACAGACAAATCTGCTACCATTTATTCACGATTCTATTAAACACTCCATTATTTAAAAATCTCTGTGTCATGTCCATTGCAGATCTCTTCATTGTTTTCTTTTTTAAAAGGGGAAATGGGGGAAGGAGGGGGAAAGGGAGAGAAGGGGGGGGGACCTCCCCAAAAACTGCAAGGTTAAAGGACCGTAGATGCAGTCCCACAGTCTTGATAACCCATCCACTGATCTCTTTACCCGATTAGCAGCCACCACTGAATATTAAGGCGAAAAGTTTCCAAGGTAACTTAATGGGGTTCTTTGTCTTAAGCCGACATATCCAGCTTCATCACTCTGCTTCAAAGCCCATTTTTCTCAAAGAAATAAGAAATTTTCTCAATATCAGTCATACTTATTTACAGACAGGTGCCCCCTCTTCTTAAACCCATAAAATCAGCAGGAACATAGGGCCACCTTCAGAAGCCCAGGCCTTTCCAGAAAGCTAAAATGGGACACTTAGAACACACCGGAGAGGGGGGTTCAAGTTTGGTGATGGGAACTCTACAAAAAGGGCACTTTTTACACACACAAAGAAGCCCAAGAGTTTATAAACGTTTTGATTGTTCTCAGTTTGTTAGATACTGGCTATTTTACAATTATAGTTTCTAAAGGATTCCTTCGATTAGCTACTTCAGAAATAATCTTGTGAGTAAGAGGCAGGCTATACACATTTTAATTAATAAATAAAAGTTCTTCCCAACCCAAGATCCGTATCAAATGTCCTTCCATCACTGTTTAACATCTGTTCAATCTCAGCAAGGAGTAGAGCTTTGCAGTGGTGGCCCCCATGGCTATGAAAAGATCTCCTAATGGAAGTTCACCAAAGCACATAGTTTTTAGAAGGGTCAAAATACCTCTTTATATATCAAGTTCAGGAGAGACCCTTTAAACTAGGAACTTAATTGCTGCCATTTAGGACGTGTTACTTATTTGGAATTCTGTTTATGAATAGTGGGAGTCTGCATTCTAATTAGGATTGTAAACTGCCCTAAAAGTCAAACAAGGCAGGAAATAAATATATATGGATGAATAGCACAAAATATGGTGCCACCACCCAAAAGGTCCCATTTTGCACAGTAACCAACCTGACTGATGACCAAAGGGACCTTAAACACAAAGGACAGTGCTCCTTGAAGGAGGGGCATTATACAAGAGTGTGTTGGATCAAGAATACAATGAATCACTCTGGGAAGAAATGACAAAATGTTTCTAGTGCCAATCTGAATTGGAAATACTTTGATTTGCTAGCTGAAAAGAGTACAAAGAAGACCTCAAACATATGTCTCTAGGACAGCGGTTCTCAACCTGTGGGTCGCGACCCCTTTGAGGGTTGAACGACCCTTTCACAGGGGTCACCTAAGACCACTGGAAAACACAAATAATTACATATTGTTTTTGTGATCACTATGCTTTGATTATGTTCAATTTGTAACAATGAAAATACATCCTGCATGTCAGATATTTACATTACGATTCATAACAGTAGCAAAATTACAGTTATGAAGTAGAAACGAAAATAATTTTATGGTTGGGGGTCACCACAACATAAGGAACTGTATTAAAGGGTTGTGGCATTAGAAAGGTTGAGAACCACTGCTCTAGGAAGAAAATAAGTTATCCCATAGTGGTCAAAAGACTGAATTACAGATCTGTTGAGTCCCTGGTTCAAATGTCACCTGTTGTGAAGTCACTAAGTGGCCAAAGGCAAGACCCACTCTTATCCCCAGCTCCCAAGACACAGATAATTACAAACAACACTAGCATAAGTGGTGCTGTGAGGATAAACCAACATAATGAAGGCAAAGAGCTTAGAACATTGTTAGGGTTCTATTATTAAAGTTACTAAGTCAAGTTGCAACAGAGAAGGTCTGACTCCTGACCCTTGCCAGGAGTCCAAGACAGTGAGAGCTTTGCGGGAAACAAACCAGCATCGCAAATCGTGCCAGGAAAATGGGAAGGGAGTGCAAAATAACTCGTGTTTGCAACATGGCTGAAAGGCCGGGAGATTAATCTTGCACTGGCAAGAAGCTTCCCAACGGTTTTCGAGGGCGTCTAACACATTCCAGCAATTGGTCCATGAGGTTGCCATGGCATTTATGACAGCTATGAGAAGCTACTCTCCAGAAAGGGACATAGCCGACGACTCACATGTGACTCGTGGAAAGGGCTCCTCCTGACCACAGGAGCAACGCTGAAAGAAAGAGACTCTTAGACGGGGAGGATAACTCCAATAATTTCTGAAGCCAACTGCAAGTAATGAGTAAGTCAGTTACACAGAACAAAAAGGTTATGAAAAAGAATGTGTGATAGGCTATGGGGGGAGTGTTTTTTCCAGCTCTGAATAACACAAATTTGGGGAAACTTAGCATTGCAAACTGATGTCTCAGCATATGTATCTTAGTTTTCGACATCTGAGAGGTAGGAGAAAAAACTGACACAGCAAACAAGAATACTTGTCTACTCAAATACAACTAGCAGCATATTTTGATATCTGGTTACATTTATAACACTGAAATCATTGAACTTTTCAACAGTGTATTAACATCATACACATACCATATTAACAATGGAAATTTATCATTATTAAACAAATGCATACATGCCTGTCCACATTATATTCACTAAGGCTGTACATTTATATGTAAAACAATCTTCACGCTATACATTTTAATAATGAATCTTTGTCTTTAAAAGTATTTCACAGCTTCCAAAAAAGAAAATAAAAGGGTTTTCCCCCACAATGCTTCCCAAAATTTCTGATTTTTCCCATCTGTAAAGAAATTAACACAAAGTCATGGGGAAAAGTACAAATTGCTCTGACTTTTTTCTGGATTTTTCCCCCCAGTAAGCCTTCGCATCTCTAGGGAGAGGGAGACAGACTTTTCTGGATTTTTCCCCCCAGTAAGCCTTCACATCTCTAGGGAGAGGGAGACAGACTTGTCAGGTGACTGAATGTTTTCAAAATCCATTTGTACCAAAAGATCGATGACAGTGTTTTTGTTAATTGGGGGAGTGTATTCCAAGATAAATTAACAGGTGGCGTTTTTGTTTCTGCCCTGACCTGGATAGCCCAGGCTGGCCGAGTTTCATCAGATCTCAGAAGCTAAGTAGGATCAGCTCTGGCTAGACTTTGGATGGGAGACCTCCAAGGAATACTAGGGTCGTGATGCAGAAGCAGGCAATGGCAAACCACTTCTGAACATCTCTTGCCTCGGAAACCCCACAGGGTTGCCATACGTCAGCTGTGGCTTGAAGGCATTTTCCACTACTGCCACCATATTTGTTTCTACTTTAACACCACCAGTCATCTACATTACCATTTTTACTAACTTGTTGTATCTAATAGTAAAGTGGGTGGTTCACATCAGTCAGAAAAAGAGCAAAGTCAGGCCTCCCATAGACATGGTTTCTGCATACCTGGAGGACTCCCCAGTAGGTAGCCTCCAGGTGGGGCATGGAGATCTCCCAGAATTACAAGTTGTCTCCAGATTACAGAGATTCCTAAAGTAACAGAATGACTTTCAATCTAGAAAAGACAAAAGAAATGCTAATGTAGCATTTTTTTCAATTTTTCCAAAAATTTCCATTTCCCCCCCCCCCCAAAAAAAACGGGTTTTTTCCCGAGCTTCAAAATTTCCGGAAATTTTACATCTCTAGCTGCGATCCCTCCCCTCCCCCCAAATCTCCAGGAATTTTCCAGCACAGAATTGGCAACCCTATTCCCCCTTCATATAGAAAAGCATGAAGTTGTAAATTGATCAAAGGAGGGGAGGAAGGACTGATAGGGAACAAACCTGCTCTAGGAGCCACAGAGTGTTGAGAAAAGGGTTAGCCGGAGGGGCAAGGGGTGATGGCCGATCTAGTTTTCTCAGATCAGTTATTCATTTACATTTCAAACACTTTTATGTCACCTTTCCACCCAACCTAGGGTCCCCACCATGACAAACAATTTAAAAAAACTTAAAACCAGCTTTAAAACTGCATATAGGTAAAAGTAAAGGTTCCCTTGCTCGAAAGCCAGTCAAATCCGACTCTAGGGTTGCGGTGCTCATCTCCGTTTCAAACCCGAAGAGCCAGCGCTGTCCGAAGACGTTTCCATGGTCATGTGGCCGGCATGACTAAACACCAAGGGGCACGGAACGCTGTTACCTTCCCACCGAAGTGGTACCTATTTATCTACTTGCAATTTCTTGCTTTCGAACTGCTAGGTTGGCAGGAGCTGGAACTAGAGACGGGAGCTCACTCCGTCATGCGGCACACTTGGGTCTTGAACTGCTGAACTACCGACCTTCCACAGCCTGCAGTTCAGCATCTTAACCACTTGAGCCACCGCAGCTCCTAAAAATGCATATATAAAAGCAATTAAAAGCAACAGTTAAGACACATTTAACCACTTGAGCCACTACAGCTCCTAAAAATACATATATAAAAGCAATTAAGACACATAAACAGGAAGCAGGGTCAGTGAAGGAATGCTAAACAAAACAGGGAAAGTTTTGACCTGCTGGTAGAAGAGAATGAAAGAGGTGTGTGCGTCAAGTGCCATCAAGTTGCTTTCAACATATGGTGACCTTATGAATTAATGTCCTAAACGTCCTATCGTTAATAGCCTTGCCCAGGTTTTGCAAACTGAGGTCTTTGGCTTCCTAGGCAGAGTCAATCCACCTCATGTTAAGTCTTCCTCTTTTCATCTGTTCATGGTAGAGATGGACAAAATTACGAAGAAGTTGAATAATAAAGAAGATGACGTGTTTTTTCAAGAATGGAGTGACTTTAAAATATATCTGGAAAAGAACTGGGATGTGAAACAAAACTTAGTATGTTTAGATCAATATTAAGTCAAATGATGTTATCTTTAGACTGTAAGGATAAGAAATTGATATAGTTGATAATATGAAGTAATTTGGAGCAGGGGGGGAAGCATTGCGGGAAGCCACCGGAGGGAGGGGAGGAATTGGGAACAGGGTAGACAATTGATAGAATGAAATGATTTAATTTTATATGTTGTATTCCTGAGAAAATAAAATTTGTTTACCAAAAAAAAAAAAAAGTCTTCCTCTTTTCCTGCTGCCTTCAACTTTAACTTGAATGTCTTTTCCAGTGACGTCTTCTCATAATGTGACCAAAGTATGACAGCCTCAGTTCAGCCATTTTAGCTTCTAGGGAGAGTTTAAGTTTGATTCAACCTAGAACCCATTGATTCATCTTTTGGGCAGTCCGTAGTATCCATAAAATGCTCCTCCAACACCACATTTAAAATGAATCAACCTTCTTCCAGTCTGCTTTCTTCACTATCCAACTTTCACACCCATACATAGTAATGGGGGAATACTATGGTATGAATTATCTTGGTCACCAGCAACACATGGGCAGATAAATACCCTTGGGGAGGAAATTCCATCATTCTGGTGCCACAACTGAGAAGACCTTATCTTGAGTTGCCACCCATCTAGGCTCAGATAATGGGGGCACCCAATTCTGGGCCCCTGAAAATGACTGTACTGGTCAGGCAGTTTTATATGGACACAGGTAGGTCCTTAAGGCATGCCACATTTCCTCTCTTAAGACATTCTTTGTTCCTCCTAGTAATTTCTATGGCCAAGTGTATACCAGCATGCCAGGGCTATCCACAGGCAAGGCAGGAGTTTCTGTATATATGGGACAAACTGTAAATTAAAAAAAGAAGACTCCCCTCCAAAGATTCTGATGAGAACTGAGTTCTTTCTAGGAGCGGCAACCTCCTAGAAACTCAGGCTGCAAACGATCAGTCAAAGGTGGGGAGGCAAGTGAGAAAAAAAACTGTCCTCCTCATATGTCATAAGAGTACTCTGGAAAGCAAGGATCAAGAATAAAGGGGGAAATTCCCAGTTGTTCATCCCCTCACAATTTCTATCAGGCTGCAGCTTGGAAAGTGCGCGGACACTAAACTGGGAGAACCGGGTTTGATTCCCCACTCCTCCTAGCTGCTGGATGACCTTGGGCAAGCCGTAGTTCTGTCAGAGCTGCTCTCTCAAGGACAGTTCTGGAAAGAGCTCTCTCAGCCCCACCTACCTCACAGGATGTCTGTTGTGGGGAGGGGAAGGGAAAGGAGTTTGGAAGCCGCTCTGAGACTCAGAGTGAAGGGCAGGGTATAAATCCGATCTCCTCCTCCATTCTCCTCCTCTTCTTCTTCTTGTCTAAATAAAGGAGCGGGAAACCCTCCCATTCCCTTCTAATGGGACTCAACTTTCTGTTATAACAATAGTTCAGGTGAGTAGCCCTGTTGGATCTGCAGTAGAAGAGCAAGGTTTGAATCCAGTGACACCCCTTAAAGACCAGCAAGATTTCCAGCATATCCGCTTTCAAGAGTCAAAGCTCTCGGATGAAGGGAACTTTTGACTCTTGAAAGCCTGGAGATCTTGTCCGTCTTTAAGGCGCTACTGGAATCGAAACCTGCTGTTATAGCAGTGTAATGCTTTCCTCATTCTTGTAACATTTGACCAGGAACTTTTCTCAAGGTGGGGAGAAAACAGTCATCCAGGATTCCCGGCAGAGATCTGAGAACAGCCCACAACAGGAAACAGAAGAAGGGGTAAGGGAGGTTCCCACAGATTTCCCTGCTGCTGCGCACAACCTTCAATCGATCACTGAAGCATGCTCAGCTACCCTCAACGAGCGACTTGTAATTCTTTAACCAAGCCCTACAGAGATACTAGGAGCTGCGGTGGCTGAAGTGGTTAAGACGCTGAACTGCAGGCTGTGGAAGGTCGGTAGTTCAGCAGTTCGAGACCCGAGTGTGCCGCATGACGGAGTGAGCTCCCGTCTCTAGTTCCAGCTCCTGCCAACCTAGCAGTTCGAAAGCAAGAAATTGCAAGTAGATAAATAGGTACCACTTCGGTGGGAAGGTAACAGCGTTCCGTGCGCTTTGGTGTTTAGTCATGCCGGCCACATGACCACGGAAACGTCTTCAGGCAGCGCTGGCTCTTCGGCTTTGAAACGGAGATGAGCACCGCAACCCTAGAGTCGGACTTGACTGGCTTTCGAGCAAGGGAACCTTTAACTTTACCTTTACAGAGATACTGAGGGCCAGACTAGAGGTTATGGAGGCCACGGCTCTGACATGTGGCCACCAATGCCATTTCAGAGACCAATTTGGCTATTTAAAAACGCCGTAAGGGCCGGCAGTGCAGCTGGAGCAATTTTGTACCCCACCCCATCCCCACACCTTTTCAAGTGGTGAAGGGCGATTCTGCATTGGCTTTTCCCTCGGCTGTTTTATGAAACCCACCTTGGAACAGAAATTCCCCTCTACCTGGCATGCCGCTTTCACTTTCTTTGATCATCAGATTTTATGGTACCTTCTGCACAGATTTATGGCCTTTCAGGGGTGACTTTGCAGTCAGTACAGCGTTGCCTGGAGGTATCTGAATGTGGTTCTGAGCTGCACTTTTCCCTCCCAGTTGAGAAAATGTGGAGCAAATGCTAGATGCAGAATCGCCCGAAGTAGCTGTGAGGGTGCTGTTCCAGCACTTGGAAGTCTTGTGCAGGATAAAAAAGATCACCTGATTCTGCTGTGCCCTGGGCCTGAGGGCCAAATGATTCTCTAAAAGGGCATCAGCGACCCACGGCCACCACAGTATCTAGTTTGGGACGCTGACAACAGCCATAGCAAAACATTCCTTTCAAACTTTATGTGCCAGAAAAAGTAGTTACCGTACAGTGTCAAGGGAAAGGACCAAAGGATTCATGGCTTTACTTTCTCAGTTTGCCACTCATTTCTAAGGCTGGCAAATTTCTCATTTTGTCTTCACTGGCATCTGGACATGTTTTCTTGTCTTGGACAAATCCTCACACAGGAATCATCAGCAAGACTTAGGGTTTTTTAAAGCTGGTTTTCACAAACAAGGGTGACCCATGTCTGAGCCTTTGATGCTCTCTCCAAAAGATTAAAAAAATAACAGCAGATCTCAGTGTCGGGCGTCTGAGGAGGCTTAATTAACATTTATGAAATACTGACCCCTCGTAGCATTTAGAAACGTGAGTTCTGAGCACTGGGTAAAGTTAAATAACTTTCCACATAGGAAAAAAAATAGGAATAGCCCTGGGGGATTTGGAGGCAGGAGGAAAGCTATGGTTCATTGCCATGTGAGATCTAATTTAAATGCATGCAAATTTACCATTGCCCCAAACCACTGCTTAATTTTAAAATTATAGCTGTTGGAACTCAAGACTGCCTAGAAGTCATGCTCTTCATCCAGGAGAGCTTCCCCCACCAACAGGAATCCGATATGCAGAGAATGGCCTGGATTACCATTCACCAAGGCAGTGGACATATGTTAAAAGGTGTCATGACTTCACATATGAAGGTAGGGTTACCAAGTACCTACCTACGAAATGGCGGTGGACACATGCCTCACCGCCGGAACATTCTTGCGTGTAATACGGCTGCGTCGCACTATCCTGTCGCCCAGACGTGACGTAAGCACGCTGGGCACGTAGCCGGGTGACGCTCTGGCAATGGGGCTGGAAACTCGATGGTACCATGGAGTTTTCAGCCCAATTGCCAGAGCGTCGCCTGGCTACATGCCCACGTCAAGTCTGGGCAACAGGATAGTGCAGCGCCTGTGTTTTCCCCACGGGAATGTTCCTGCCAAAAACTATACGTCCTCTGCCGATTTGCGGTAAGTATTTGGTAGCCCTATATGAAGGTGGTGACCCATACAAAGTTAGGCCTTTGATACATCCAGCCCTCAATCTACTCTAACCAGCAACAGATGGTCAAAATCTCAGGTAGAAGCCCGTCCCAATTACACAAAAGCCTTTAACCAGCGATGTTAAGGACTGAACCTGGAACCTTCTACATGAAAGTAAGTGTTTCAGCCATAGAGTAGGGGGCCCCAAGTGTGGCGGCCACTGGCACCATAGTACCCACCAAGAGCTGTTAAAAAAGTGGGCAGGGCCAGATGTTAAGGCCTCTGATCAGCCACTGGAGATCTGATTGGTTGCACAGATTCAAAAAACGTTGCTCCAGCAACTGCCGCCACCACAGCACAAGAATCTCCACCGCATGACTGAGGTAAGTTACGTGTGTTAAGAAAATATTTCAAGCAGTATGTTCAATCTACAGGGCACTGTGTTAAGCAGAGCTTCTTCTTGCAGTGTCAAAGAGTTATATACATAACCTCACTGCCTGCCATGTTGTGCTCGGCTCTGCCTTGTGCAGCAGCCATTGTGTGGTTGCCCCCAGCACCCCGAGTCAGAATTTCAAAGAGGCCCACAGGTTCAAAAATGCTGGGGACCCCTGCCACAGAGTTTATTTATTAACAAAATCTATATCCCACCTTTCTGTTGATCAACTCATGCTATGCCATCAATGAGCCTGGCTCCTTAAGGAGTTACAGAGGTAACACATAGGGGTCTCTGCCTTCCCCCCTCAAAAAAGGAGTTTACAATCTAAAACAGTGGGGAAAACACTATCCATAAGATGAGTTAAGGCAGCTATCTCAGGCAGTGGACAGAGATGGAAACCTCCTTCCCTCTCCAACCCAGTTTGGTGTAGTGGTTAGGAGCACGGACTCTAATCTGGGAGAACTGGGTTTGAGTCCCCACTCCTCCACATGCAGCTGCTGGTGTGACCCTGGGTCAGTTACCAGTTCTTTCAGAGCTGTTCTTTCATGAGCAGTTCTTGAAAGAGCCCTCTCAGCCCCAACTGGTGTCTGTTGTGGGGAGGGGGAGGGAAAGGAGATTGTGGGCCACTCTGAGACGCCTTTGGGAAGGGTGAGGTATAAATCCAATCTCTTCTTCTTCTACGGCTCTGGCCCCCACTTCGCCATTGCCTCTGCCCCTACCTGAAAGTGAGGAGATAATGCTACTCATCTCTTGCCCCCCCTCCCAAGAAACAAAACATACTTTTGAGTTGCAACAAACTCATGATGGCCCCATCCACGGAGCGTTCCAGGCAAGAGAGGAGCAGAGGTAGTTTGCCATGGCCTTCCTCCATGTAGCAACCTCAGCCTACCATGGTGGTCTCCCATCCAAGTACTAAATATGGCTGACCCTGCTTAGTTCCCGAGACCTGATGGCCTCAGACTAGGCCGGGCCTCCAGGCCTCTCTACAACCAGTATGGCAAGTCACATACACCCTTTAAGTCTTCATGACCTCTCATAGCCATCTCAGATGGCAAAATGCCTTGAGCCACTGACAGATGGGAACCCAGAGAAAGAATCTGAAGAAGGGCATCTGCTGTCCGAGGAACCAGAGAGGTAAATCATGATGGCAGCAGAGCACTGAACCGGGATCCGTCCTGGAACCTAATTGAGAAAGCTACCTGAAAAGCTGTTAACTCTCACCGCAGGCTTCTCCTGCCTCACTTTACCTGCCGCTGTAGCAAACACTCCCGAAGAACTTACAGATTTTTGTTACAGCGTTAATGAGGCAAGAAATTATGTCAAAGTTAGTGGAAGTCACACATCTTTCTTTCATGGGTTGATTTACTGAAAATTTTAAAAGCTTTATTGGCTCCTTCTATGCTGAGAACTTGCTGTGCTGTTTCAGTTTTGTTGCTGTTGTTTTTACTCAAAACCAAGGATTAACCACACCGCTGATTATCTTCATTTGTAGTTAAAGCCTGTCCAATGATTGCATTTTAACCACGGTGAGGATTCTTTGATTGTATAACCAAAGGTTAAAACATCAAATAAGAGATCGTCAAATAAGATAACCATGCGGAAAAGGCACTCAGCTTTCTACCAAGACGGCACAAGCTTGTTTTCCCCACGCTCCAGAGAAACGTATCTTTGTTTTAAAGACCCGAAAGGCACAAGACAGCAGCAAAGAGAGGACGCACCTAGTGTCTCCCCATGGGCAAACACAAGCTTGGCGTGGAAGCGTTTTTTCCAAATCATGAATGGGTCTGATAGTGTTTCCACAAGAGATTTATGCTAAAAAGATAACTTTCTCCAGAGGTGCCTCCCCCCCCCCACACCGCAGTCCGTTTTCATCTCTGCTCCTTGTCTCGGTCCGACATTTCATTCTGGGATGGAGAAAAGAGCCTGCTCATCTCAGTGGCAGCAAAGAACGATCTGAGATTTATAACATGCTAGGAAGCCATCACGGTGATAGAGCAATCTTTCCACCAGACATCTCTCCATTACGAGAGCTGATGCCTCTCTGCCCCAACGCCACATTTGGCCTGATCTGTCAGCCCCGTCGTCACGGGTGCTAACAGCAGAACCTCCGCAGACTCCGATTTCTCATCTTTAATCTCTGCAGGCTTTGCTGATCTTCTTCGATACACTGTTAGAACATCGTTTCTCCAAGGATTTTTCCCCCCCCCAGAGAGATACTTTGATGGAATAGCACATGGAGTAAACCATGTTCTCTCTGTTATTTTCCTTTGAAACAACTGTTAAGTTTCCATTGCACTTTTTAAACAATCTAACTTCTACCCTTATTCCCCCCCCCCTTCTTCCACAGTGCCCTCAAGGAGTGGAAGGGCTTTCTTATGGCTAGAGGTCTTTATAGGATTTCAACAGAATGTAATCTAACCCTGCCCTAAGCCTTTAAGGCGGGTCACGCAATATATTCAAATAAATAAATACAGATGGCTATTGGCAGTGATACCAAGGAATTTAAATTATTTTCCCGCTGCCCTTAGTAGAGCTGGCTCCTTGGGATATCAATTTTTTTTCCCCAGTCTTGAAGGGTACTCTCCTGATTTTTAGAAATGGGAGACAGACCTTGAGGACTAGTAACTTGTTGAAGGTCACTAAAGTGTACGGCTGGCAGGGCTATGAACCCATGCTTTCTGTCTGTCCTGATTTATTTGGTAAATTTTTGCAGAGCTTTTTTTTTTAAGGCAAATTTGGGACTGCACCATGGTATGCAATCACAAATTCATACGCATTGTACGTGCCGCAACAACACCCCTGTGTGTTTTCCTTTGTGTATGCACGCACATACTTTGCCTCTAACAATCACACTCCATGTCGTTTAGAAGCTTACCGATAAAGAAGCCTCCAAAATTTGAAAGCACCAACAAAGAAAATTTGGGGTCTTAAATTGCACAAATATTCTGTTGAAACTGCACTCTCTCCCCACCACCACCACCACCACCGAGCATGTTTTGTGTCTGGCTATGTGTTTTGAAAAAGCTGCTCTTTTAAGGAAACAATGCTATTTATACAGGAACCAGAATGTGTGGGGCAGCTTGGGCTGAAGGCAAAGCCCAAGACCGAAGGCAGGTGGTGAGGGGTCCCATAGGGGTCCCAAGTCACTCGGACCTCAGGGCCCATCTTGGGGATAACAGCTTCACATCTGAAGGGCAGATCTTATGGGTCCTCTCCAGTCATCTGATCTTGGCGCATCTCAGTTTGGTGTAGTGGTTAAGAGCGGCGA
Source organism: Gekko japonicus (assembly GCF_001447785.1). NCBI lineage: Eukaryota > Metazoa > Chordata > Lepidosauria > Squamata > Gekkonidae > Gekko > Gekko japonicus. Next base: position 584,398 of record NW_015170291.1, on the reverse strand, counting down.
ACTCTAATCTGGAGAACCGGGTTTGATTCCCCACTCCTCCACATGAAGCCAGCTGGGTGACCCTGGGTCAGTCACAGCTCTCCCAGAGCTGTTCGCTCAAGAGCAGTTCTCAGACAGCACTCCCTCAGGCCCGCTTACCTCACAGGGTGGCTGTTGTGGGGAGGGGGAGGGGAAGGGATTGTGAGTCACTCTGAGACTCTGTGAAGGGTGGGGTATAAATCCAACTCCTCTTCTTCTTCACTGGACTCTCCACTCAATGCACAGTTCCTGCTGTGTCTCCCGGGGACACACTGGGCCACCAGGCAGTTGCGCTGCCCATCTAGCAAGCCCTGAACACCATGGTGCCTGATATCATAGAGAATGACAGACCAGAAATTATTATTCCTCAGACCAGAAAGGATGCTTGTATAGAGGCCATGCTGTATCACATGACCCGCTCTGGCCAATGACTATTCAGAAGCTTCCATGGTGGTATGGCTGGCTTCTAGGGTTGCCAGGCCTCCCGCCAGCAGCCCTAGTCGACAGCTCCAAGAGGTGGTGGGAGAATTTTTTTTTAAGTTGGCGCATTGTGAGCACCACTGCATCACTTCTGAGGAAAACCCAGACGTGACACAGCGTAGCTCTAGGAATCGCCAGACACTCTTGTTGTTTTACCACAGAGTTTCCAGCAATTCCTAGAACTACCCTACGTCACTTCAGGACTCTCCCAGAAGTGACACAATGTTGTGCCTCCCCGTTTAGCTGCCCTCAACCCTCCCACCAGTTGTGAGGCTGAGCCTGGCAACCTTACTGGCCTCCCCGTTGTGAACGGTGCAGAACGTGCAAAGGACGAATCCCCATGTGACTTCCACACAGGCCATATCTTCAGGATTTCCCACAACTCCTGACAGCAGCCCTGTGGCCACGATCATTCTTGCTCGATCATTCTTGCCTTATCAAGGTCAGACACGCTACCTGACTGCCTGTTCCGATACCACCAGATGCGTGTAACTGCTGCCGCCGCGCTCACTTTTAAGATCCAGCTAAATAGAAGCCTGTCTTATTTTTGCAGCTTCAGTAAAAATAATTACCCAGTTTTTCAAAAGGTAGCTAGCTCTTCACGTTGTTGTAGAAGCAGGCCAACAGCAGGAAAGCTTTTACACTACCAATGCCCAAATCAATGCTGCAGGCCCAGGTGTTAATGCTTCATTTGCCTTTAAAAGCAAACGTAATAATGTAAGAGGATCAATACCGTACACTCTTTATACAGCGTGAAACCGCTGCAAAATCCATTGCACTAATATATCGAAAAACTTCAGCCGTGATATTATATATCCTAACAGCATATTCTAGCTTCTTGCCTCCGTGGCCTTTTAAACTCTTTGGGGGGGGGGGGGAGCTGGTGATGAACTGCGAGATTAATTTACAACAAAATTAACCCAAGCACCATCTGTTGAATTTTGCATGAGTAAAAATAAATATAAACAGCAAGCTAATCAGGGAGAAGGGATCGCTTCCAAAGGTATCAGTAACGGAATATGGCTCTCCTAACAATGGTGGGTTTAAATACAGAACGGACCTAGAAAAAGATGAACTCAAACACAGAAGAGGTAAGGGGGCCTCACGATGAAAGGTAAACCCGGCAATGTAATTGTAATGCTCTAGGAACAGGAAATCCTTAAAACTGAAATTGGGGTGGATCCAAGCATCCTCCAAGGAGCCTGCCTCCAACTGGAATGGCTCTTCTGCCTTCGGCTGGAAGAAGGCTTCAAACGTCGTTGAGTGGATCAGGAGGCCGGGGGTAGGATCCACCCCACTGTGTCAACTCAAGCAAGGGAGCTTAGACAGGTAGACATAAAAATATTCTCGCTTCAATGAAATAGCTTCCATTGCTGGGGTGGGTGGGTTAAACCTGGGTCTTGGTGTGGTGGTTAAGTGTGCGGACTCTTATCTGGGAGAACCGGGTTTGATTCCCCACTCCTCCACTTGCACCTGCTGATGTGACCTTGGGTCAGTCACAAGCTCTGGCGCAGCTGTTCCTGAAAGAGCAGTCTCTGTCAAGAGCTCTCTCAGCCCCACCCGCCTCACAGGATGTCTGTTGTGGGGAGGGGAAGGGAAAGGAGATTGTAAGCCGCTCTGAGACACCTTTGGGTAGTGAAGGGCGGGGTATAAATCCAATCCTTCTCTCCCTTCTCTCTTCTTCTTCCAGATCCTTGACCTCACTCTAGTAAACAAGCCCTGTGCTTCCATGTTTGCTTCACACACACACACACACACACACACACACACACACACACACAACACTGTGACTAAAAACAATGGGCTGAGACTAAAGTAGTGCAAGCCATCATTTACTGCAAGCTATAAATTACTGCTATATCCAAAGAGGGGCACTATGGTTGCCCTTCCTCAACAAACCACAGCTTGAAGCTGGTTTAGCCTGTGCTGCACCCGGGGCAGATAATATTTTAACACACTCTTCTCTCATTTCGTTTCGCTCTTAAGTCACAGCTGCCGGCTCCGTGTCGGGAAATACATGGGAGATTTGGGTGGTGGAGTCTGGGGAAGGCGGGGTTTGGGGGGGGACCTCATCAAGGTAGGACGCCATAGAGTTGGCCCTCCAAACAAAGCAGCCATTTTTTCCCAGAGATCTATGGTAATACCAGAAGATCTCCAGGCCACACCTGAGCGTTGGCATCCCTACAAAGAGGAGGTGTCCCACTGCACCCAAGGCATGTGCCCCGCCCAGAAGAAGGCTGGCATTCCTTCCTGGGCCTGTGTCACTGCCAGCTGCGTCCAGGGCCCGTGGCATCTGCTTGGCATGGGGAAGGTCCAATCCCTGGCTTCTCCAGTGGGAAAGACCAGGAAGGAAGTAATGGAAGACCCTGGAGAGCCACTGCCAGTCTGAGTAGACCAGACTGACCTTGATAGGCCAAGGAGGCTTCCTTTTAGCATAAGCCAGGTGAAGAATATCCATTGCATGGGACAGACACACTCCTTGAACTACACAGTCCAGTGGCACCTTTAAGACCAGCAAAGTTTCATTCTGGGTATAAGCTTTCATGTGTGTGCTTTGCTGGTCTTAAAGGTCTCAAAGGTGCCGCTGGACCCAAACTTTGTTGTGCTGCTTCAGACCAATGCAGCTACCTGTGAATCTATCTGCAAAACCCACGATTGAAGGTCAAAGAAGATGGGGACGGCAAAGGATGAGATAGTTAGACAGTGTCATCGATGCAATGAACATGAAATTGAGCAAACTTCAGAGGACGGCGGAAGACAGGAGGGCCTGGCGGGATCTGGTCCATGGGGTCGCGAAGAGTCGGACTCGACTGTGCGCTGAACAACAACAAAACTACAGTGACTCCCCTTTCCTGGGGGGAACTGAGGCATCTTTGCTTTTCCTCCTGAGTGGGAGGGAGGGAGGGGAGAAATGGCCAAAGTCCACCTCTGCAGGGTCTATCCTTGCAAGCAATCTCCCCTCCCCCACCTTATTAGGGAGAGAAATGCCCAACCTGTTTACCTACCTCTAAGGGAGGAGTCGACAGTTGATGCCTTCTTCCCCTTTGGGAGTAGAGAGGGCCTCTCGTTCCAGCCCAGGAAGAGAAAGGCCAGGCTGGATCGGGTGGCTTTTCAGCCCTGTGTGTGCAGGTAACGTTGAGGGCTCAGCTAGATTGCAAACACACAGCCTTCTTTTAAAGTGGGCTCCCACCAGGCAGGGACCATTGGTAAACTCCTAGTCATAGGTGGTCGAGGTTCTCCCACTCTCCACCCCCAACATTTGTGTGTTTTGCTTCTTAAGAGCTGTGCTGTATTTGGCCATGACCCCCCAAACCAAACCTTCCTTCGTGTGTGCATGCAAGAGGGAAAGGCCTGCCAAATGCAAAGCATGAGCCGCAAGTCAAGCTTGGCGGCCAGACTCTTTGGAGTCCAAAAGGAGGAAGTGGCCCTCCCTCAGGGACGGAGGCAATGGTATCTAGGGGTGGGTCTCCCCCCGCCCACCCTCCTTGGTACGCCACTGGGACTAGCCATCCTGGTTCAGATTGGAAGCAATAACTGGTCATTTGGGGATTAAACTCTATCGGCAAACTGGGTTATACCGAGATGGGTAGCCGTGCTTGTCTGTAGCAGTTAAAAAGAGCACAAGTCCACCAGCACCTTCTTCAGATCTGAAGAAATGAGCAGTGACTCATGAAAGCTCATACCCTACCACAATTTTTTTTTAGTCTTTAAGGTGCTACTGAACTCTTAGGTTATACCACTGTAGGTAAATTGGACGCTATCATTAGACCCAGGGCTCTTTTTGTAGAAAAAGCCCAGCAGGGACTCATTAGCATAATAGGCCACACCCAACAGCAGGAACTCATTAGCATATTAGGCCACACCCCTGACAGCACGGCTCATTTGCACATTAGGCCGCACCCCCATGTTACCGGAAGTGTGGTCATCCAGCCACACCCACCTTTTGCTTGTTATTCTGTTTACCTTGTTTGTTGTCAAAACCCAGGACTTTTTTGTAGCAGGAACTCCTTTGCATGTTAGGCCACACACCCCTAATGTAGCCAGTCCTAATGAGTTCCTGCTGTTGGGTGTGGCCTATTATGCTAATGAGTTCCTGCTGGGTGTGGCCAACTTGGGAGCTAGCCAGAACGCCGTTCCTGTGCGTTCCTGCCCAAAAATAGCCCTGCAGACCTCATGTACCTGAGAGGAGATGGGCAAGTGGGAGAACAGGGTTGACTTCTGAAGCACCAAATCGAGTGAACCAAATCATGATCATCCCGTCCCCACCTTCTTCTTGGTGTACTGGTTAAGTCAGTTTGGGGCAGTGATTAAGAGCAGCGGACTCAAATCTGTAGAACCGGGTTTGATTCCCCGCTCCTCCACACGCAGCCAGCTGGTTGGTTGACCTTGGGTCAGTCGCAGTTCTGTCAGAACTCTCTCAGCCCCACCTACCTCACAGGGTGTCTGTGAGGCAACTGTAAGCTGCTTTGAGACTCTTTAGCATAGAGGAAAGCGAGGTATTAAAAAACAACTCTCCTTCTTTTCCCACACTGTAGCTAATTTAAGACAAGAACTACAATCTAAAATCCAAAGAGTTTAACTTTTAAACATCGGCAATACAGAAAAAGACCCCTCAATATGTCATTCAGCTTCCCCCCCCCATGAACACAAATGCCACTAAGAACTCAAAAGAAAGCATGCGATTTCAAATTTTAAAGCGCTGATATTTTGATTAATTTCATGTTTCTATGGGAGATAAGACAAGAGCCTTTCATTCATTACGCTCCTGTACCAATTACGGCTCTTTTATCCAAGCCCAGATATTATCAGAGGGAAAACTGTGAGCCATTTTATTAAAGTAAACACTACCTGAAATGCAGCATTTTCATTACCCAGACACTCCTTCAGTTGTTTAATCAACAGAAGAGTGGGGAGGGGGGGTTTCCCCCCAAAAGCTAATACACAATAAATGTTTTCATTGGCACACAGATTAATGTTTTCAAAAGTATTAGATGGTGCCTGCTATAGCGGTCCCCCCCCCTTAAAAAAAAAGCTTGATATTTGTTTCAAACCAAGATTAGATCCAAACATTTTGCACCGGGGGAGATCTAAAGTCTTGTAGAGAGTAAATGGACCAATACATTATCAGTAAAATACTGATACAGCATAGCCATTAACAGAATGACCTAAGAGCCCAGAGGTTGCCCTTTCTAAAGGCGGACACAAAGGAAAATCCCCCTATGACAGCCCCCTTCCACTTCCCTCCCTCAGAGGCTAGATTTCCCCTCTGTTTCTCTGGCTCTCCACTGACCGAGCAGCCTTATAACATGTTTTCTTCTCCTCTGAAAAAACTTTGGCTGTCCCACCCAGTCAGTAAGACCAGTGTTCCCTCTAAGCTGAGTTAGTGTGAGCTAGCTCACAGTTTTTTAGCCTCCGGCTCACACATTTTTGTCTTAGCTCAGGAAGGGCGGCTCCAGAGCAAACTAAGTTATGCAGCAGCCAAATCACTTGCTCACAGCTTTAATGCCAGCAGCTCACAAAGTAGAATTTTTGTTCACAAGACTGCACAGCTTAGAGGGAACATTGAGTAAGACATATTTTGACTATTTGCTCAGCCCAGGACTGTGAGGGAAGGGACAGGATTGCCCTTTAACTTAAACCCTTGAAAATGGTACTTGAGACACACTTAAAACACCCAAAATAGCAAAAGGTTTTATTTAACATCAAAGGGAAAGTCAAGTGAATTCAGGGGTTGAAATTACTTAGGTAAAACTAGTACAAGCACTTTTGAACATATCAGGCTAATAAGAGGTTCCTAATTTATTCACAGTTACTTAGATCTTTATATTGAGAGGCTTTTGTTTCACCATTTTCCCAAGCACTCTATTTCACTTTATTTGAGTAATTGCTGACTCTTTTGGTGCCCAGAAGGCTGGTACCCTCTTCCTAGTACCCAAACTCCTTCTCTCGGAACACCAGTACTATTCTTGGTTAGTGACTTTTAAGGTCTCTACAGGCTGTTTCTAATTACACCAGACCAGGGATCTCTGTACTCCTCAGAGATAACTCTCCCTGTTTGACTGGGTAGGAAATCTCTCTCTAGAAGATTTATCCCCTTTCCTTTGACCTGAATGGGAATCTTCTCTACTAGCCAAACTTCCTTGCTAAACTTTCCCCTAAGTTCTCTGTGTTCAGTCAACGTAGAAATCTGACTCTGTCAGTACTAAACCCTTTTTCTGTCAGGGCTAAACTCAGACAATCTCAGTACAAGTCAGACAGTCTCAGTACAAGTCTCTTCTCAGTTAAGGCAGGAATTTGACTGACTCTCCTCAGTATCCAGTTCTCTCAAGACTTTTTTTCCCCCTCAGCTGATGCTAACCAAGCAGATTGCTTAAAGCAGCCTGTCACTCAAGGCTCTCCAGCCCTGTGAAGAATTAACCCTTCCCATTCCTTTAATTGTTGGTACAGCACTTCTAAGCCTCTTGAAAACTGCAGTCCATCACACACCCCTACACACACACACACACACACACACACACACACACAAATGTTCAATACAAAGAAAATAGTACTGGCTTGCCTGGTGTAAAGATTATTGGTATGCTATATGTGGAGTTCTTTGAACACAGAAAGTGCTGTAAAAAAGTATTATTTTCCACCTGCATTTATTTAATGGTCTTTTCAATGGGGATTCAACTATAACCCCAATTCACAGAGGAAAATACACATATCCTTGAGTACAAGTAATACCCAATCCTTATGCCAGCGCTTAATGGTCAAAGTGCCTACACACTCGCACATGTAAAATTTCCAAAAGTTCTGAAGGCATGGGGGGGGGGGAGTTTATTTCTCTTTTGTTTTTCACAAAATACACAGAAATTCTAAGGAAAGTGAAGTATACACAACATTTACTTTCCTTTGAAACTTAAACTTATTATGCTGCTTTAGTAATATAAGACATCATTTAACACTTAGTTAGGATATAAAAATTGTATTGTTACATCTATGGAAGTAGAAATGCCTTAGGAAATAGAATTCCTTATTCAGACTTCAGCTTTGGAGTTGAAAACAGCCATTTCTCTTGACAGTCTACTAGAGCATACCCAATTCCAAACCTTCCCTGCAAGTCTGACCCCTACTGAGAAGGAAGTGTCTTCACATGACATCTCCAACAGTGGTTACGCGGGGCTCAGGGCGGTTTACAACAAAGTAATTCAATACATTATAAAACCAAATAGAACCATAGAATTAAATATTAAAAACATTCAAACATAAGTATTTGAAAACATTTTAAGAACAAGATGGCATATCTAGCATTTAGTTTTGAGGGAGGAGAGGGAGGGCACTAGGCAGATGTAAGGAACCATCGCTGGCCTCAATGAAAGGCCTGGCGGAACATCTCTGCCTTTCATGCCCTCCAAAACTTTAATAGTCCAGGGCACGGACGCCATTTGGAAGAGAGTTCTACCAGGCTGGGGCCAGCCGGATATCTTTGGGGCTGGGAACCACCAGAAGATTCTTATCTGCTGATATTAATGCCCTTTGGGGGACATATCGAGAGAGGCAGTCCCGAAGGTATGTAGGTCCCTGACTATTAAGGGCTCTAAAGGTAAGCACTAGAACCTTGAATCTGATCCAGTGCTCCACTGGCAACCAATGCAGCTTGCGCAGCACTGGCTGGATATGTGCATCTCCAGAAAACAGCAAAAGATGCCATTAAAACATCCACATTAACAGTTCCCTCTAAAATGCACTACCATCCACTCACGCAGATTTTTACCCCTCAGTGCACAGATTTTTATCTGAGTGCAGGAGTTTCTTCTCCCAAGGTGGCCCCGCCCTCCCACTCAGGTGGTGCCTGCGGGCCCTATAAAGGGGGTGCTGGCGGACACAACTGCCAGCCCTCCTTCTGACAGTGGTGCAAGGATGCCATAGAAATGTAGAGCCCACCTGTGCAGGCCAGGTGGTACAAGCTGGGACTCTGGGAGGTTCCGCTGCTACCACTCAAGAACCGCTATCCAAAGTCAAGTTCACTGCGGACCCAGCCCAAGCCAGTCCACTAGGACCCAGGCCCACTCCCAGCTACCACCTGGCCCTCCTTGTGGCTGGCCTGTGCCGTCATCCTACTGCCCTGCCCTTCCACTGTCCAACTGGCTGAGATGCTCAGCACCTTCCTCCACCAACACGGCCGTGCTCCTTCACCCAGCACGCCTGCAAGAGTGCACCAGGTGAGTTGCACTGGGGAGGGAGTGGCATTTCCTCCTACCATCCCCCTCAATGGCCTCGGGATGGCAACACAGGCTGGTGCTACTCTGTGGGCCTCCCACCACCAGTGCCATTGGGGGGGGGCCTGCAGGCCCCCGCTGACAAAGATGGACATTCAGGCCTAGGCTGCACTCCAGAGCCGATGAGGCACATCCGTCTTCTGCCCCTCAACAGCCATGGACTAGCAACATGTCCTGGCCCTTCTCCATGGCCTCCTGCCACCAGCGCCATCAGGGAGGGCTGTGGGCCCTTCACTGCCAAGGATGGAATTCCTTGTCAGCTCTAGAGCATGGCTTGGGCCCGGACTAAGGTAGACTTGTTCTCCAAAGGCCAGGTCTACCGCCCTGGAGGCCTAGGGTGGGTACACCTGTTCTCCTGAGGCCAGGTCTACCTGACAGCTAACCGGGGCGTCCTGGCCCTTCTCCATGGCCTCCTGCCACCAGCGCCATCAGGGAGGGCTGTGGGCCCTTCACTGCCAAGGATGGAATTCCTTGTCAGCTCTGGAGCATGGCTTGGGCCCGGACTGAGGTAGACTTGTTCTCCAAAGGCCAGGTCTACCGCCCTGGAGGCCTAGGGTGAGTAGACCTGTTCTCCTGAGGCCAGGTCTAACCAGGGCAGGTAAACCTGTTCTTCAGTGGCCAAGTCTACCCACAGAGGCCTATGGCACGGAGACCTGTTCTCCAGAGTCCAGGTCTACCCCATAGAAGCCTATCACAGGTAGATCTGTTCTCTGGAGGCCAGGTCTACCCGACAACTGACCAGGACGAGCAGACCTGGTCTCTGGAGGGCAGATCTACCCCATAGAAGCCTACAGATGACAGTAGTTTATATTTTATGTTTGTATGTTTTGTATGTTTGTAAAGTGAAATTAAAGAATATATTTTTAAAATGTAGGCCTGCTCACAACTTTAAGGCTAGTAGATCTTTTGGCTCACAAGGTAGCATTTCTGCTCGCAACACTACACAACTTAGAGGGAACACTGCACATGAAGCCACTTTTTCATCTCTCTCATATTTTCATCCCAGCCTTCCCCGAAAGAGCTCAGGTCAGCATATATCACTCTCCATTCCCCCATTTTATCCCGACAACAACCCTCTCAGGCAGATTAGGCTGAGAGACCTTGACTAGCACTAGGTCATCCAACATTACAACTGTGCAGGAATTTGAACCTACATCTCCTGCACCCAGTCCAACACTTTCCCCGTTTTACCACGAAGCTCTCTTTTTTTGAAAGAAAAAAAACCATAACTATATAGTCCCAAACCTACTAAAGTCAAGTACAGGCTCACATCAGACAGAAAACACTCTGGCAATTTCATGAAAAATTCTTCTGACCCCTTATTCCCCAGCAATTTCCACAAACACTGCCTTCCATGAAAAATGCATGGGTGTATTGAAATTCCAGGCCGAAGCTTTAATCTCCAGTCACTTCTCTAAGAGGGACAGATCAGAGGAGTATAATTTGCCCTTATCATCCCGCTCATCTCCTGTGTTGACAAAAGAGATCCTCCTGTTTCTTTTTCTTAGACAAATGTGACCCCAACCTGATATGACACTTTATTTTTGCAGCTGTGTAAAAATCCCACAAAAGCCAGGTGCTTTTAAAGCTGCCCGTTTGGTGGGGGGGGGGGGGGGGGATTTCTACACTCTCACCAGGGGTGGGGAAAAGTCACCTTTTTAAAAAAATTGTGACTGTAGGGGCGATTCCAGGTTATTTATTTTTATTTATTTATTTATTTAAGTATTTTTACCCCGCTTACATGCTTAAGACAAGAAAGAATACATACTAAAAAGAGACAACGTTGTGAGATTTGTTGAGACACTGAACGAGGGCTTCTTCTCACAAAGCAAATTATAATTTATTCATTGGGAGGGATGTATTAGCCACTTTATACACAAGAGTCCTCAAAGCAGGACATCCCAATTTATACAAATAATCCAAAATCAATTTTTAACACGTAAAAGAGTTATGAAAGGACACAGTGTTGAAAAGCCACAATACAGGGATAAAAATCAGATAAAAGAAACCAGCAAGACAAAAAAGATCATTAAAAAAAACCCTAGATAACAGAAAGTTTATAGAAATACACATAAAAGTTTATAGAAATACAACATAAAAACCTTTCAGATCGCCTGAGAATGACATTCCATAAACAGTGCCAAGGCAAAGGCACCAAGAGATAGGCCTCCTTGTGCAGAAGTAAACAATAATAAACTACAGAGCAAAGTTTGAGTCCGGTGGGCACCTTTAAGACCAATGAAGCTTATGCACATGAAACTTATACCTTGAATAAAACATTGTTGGTCTTAAAGGTGCCCCTGGACTCAAACTTTGCTCTGCTGATTCAGACCAACGTGGCTACCCCACCTGAATACTAAACTATATGGGCCAATAGTCCGATGCAGCATAAAGGAGGAGGAGGAGGAGACTGGATTTATACCCCGCCCTTCACTACCCAAAGGAGTCTCAGAGCGGCTTACAAACTCCTTCCCCTTCCCCTCCCCACAACAGACACCCTGCGAGGTCGGTGGGGCTGAGAGAGCTCTTGACAGAAACGGCTCTTTTTCAAGGACAGCTCTTATCAGAACTATGACATGCCCAAGGTCGTCCAGCCAGGTGCAAGTGGAGGAGCGGGGAATCAAACCTGGTTCTCCCAGATTAGAGTCCGCACACTTAGCCACGACACCAAACTGGCTCTTAGAGTTCTTACACTAGAAGCTTCCTTACACCAAGTCAGACCACTGATCTATTAAGGACAGTAATGTCTACTCAGACTGGCTGCAGCTCTCCAGCGTTTCAGACACAGATCTTGACTCGCAATCTGATCCTTTTAAGTGGAGATTGCTAGGAATTGAACCTGGGACCTTTTGCATCCGAAGCATTTGTTCCTCCATCGCTACGGACCCATTCCCGACACCCCTTACATAATCTCAGCAACCCGTCCAATAATCCTGCGTGGTGGCTAGTACTATTATACACATGTTAGCCTCGACAGGGGGAGGGATTCTTAGCCTTCTGTATTTGAAAAGCAGCAGCCTCCCTTAAGTTTATTCAGTAAGTTTATAGCAAAGTGGAGATTTGAACTGGGATCTTCCCAGCTCATTCTCACAATTGTCTACAGTGCCCATATTTACAAGACAACTTGCAGTTACCTATGCTAGACACAGGAACTGACTGTGAATCGGAAAGCCTTGGTGCCATTAAAGAACCCTAAACAGAGGCCAGCAGAGTTGTTCTCAAAGACAGAACCCTGCACATGGGTATAGGTGCACACAGGGGGGAAAGTTCTGCAGCTGCCATTGGCTTGGACGGGTCCTTGAGAACTGACAATCACAGTTGCTGACAGGTTTCATCCAGCTTTGAGGCAGTGCAAGAGATGTATGAACATGGCCTTTGTCATTTCTTTTTGATCTCATGTGTTGCTCTTGAGCATTTCCCCTGTATCTATACCTATAGCTCATATATACACCCAAATGCAAAATTAATGTTAAAAATGTGTGATGCCATGGGAATAATTCAATGCATGGAAATGGGAGGAGGGAATCACTCATAGGATGGGGAGGGGCCGTGACTGAGTGATAGAGCATCTCCTTGGCATGCAGAAGGTCCCAGGTTCAATCCCGAGCATTTCCAGTTAAAGAATTTAGCAGTAGGTGATGTTGCTGCTTGAGCTCCTGGAAAGCGGCTGCCAGTCTGAGTAGACCGGGGTGTCAAACATGTGGCCCGGGGGCCAGATCAGGCCCTCGGAGGGCTGGAATCTGGCCCACAAGGCACTGGCTGTTTCCTGCTTCCTTTTCCAGTTCTGCTGCTGCTGCTACATCATAGCTTACTTCACCAGACTCTGTCAATTGCACAGGAGAGATATATAGGCAAGCCTCTCTTGTGCGATTAAGAGAGTCTGGTAAAGCACTGGCTGAGGCTCCTCCCCCTCCCAGGGGGAGGGAAGGAACCAGCCAGGGCTCACTTCCTGGCCAGGCTGCCTCAATCGTATTCAGGAGACAAAGGGAAGCCTTTCTTTCCTTCCACTGGCTGAGGCTCCTTCCTGAAGGGAGGTAGGGAATGAGGGAGTGTTTGCTTTGCTGGGCTGCCTCAGTCGCATGGCAAAAATACCAGGCACCTTTAAGACTAACAAAGTTTTGTTCAAGGTATGAGCTTTTGTGTGCCTTGCTACAGTGTCCGTGTATTCTGTTGTGCTCCTTATGCTCTCTCTGTGTGTGTTTTATTGGGCTCCTTATGCCAGGGCTCTCCTGGGTGCAACTGGGTTCCCTCCCCCGTTTTCACTGTGTTCATGTCTTCATGATCCAGTCTTTCTCAGTAAGAAAGCAATGTGAAAGTTATTTGTGTTTGTCTGTGTCCTTTATAAAGTTTATATCTCTGCTACCTGGCATTACATTTTATGACACACATGATCCAGCCCAACAAGGTCTCATTTATGTCATATCCAATCCTCATAACAAACGAGTTCGACACCCCTGGAGTAGACAATACCGATTTTGAAGGACCAGTGGTTTGATTCTGATTCAGCATAAGGCAGATTCATGTGTTCATATGCACAAGGGAGAACCAACCTTGCCCCCAAGTGGGCATTTTAGGATATTTGAAACATTGGACCCGCAATAACTGGTAGTACTATACCTAGCTGGTTCTCATAAAGTATGCTGAATTCCTACCAGGAAAGAAACTGGTACCGATACAGGAAAAAGTGACCATATGCTCATTTCTCTTCAATGAGTTGTCAGCATCTTCTGCTTACAATCTGACACTGGGGGTTATCTGACATTCATGAAGTATGATCTCTGTTGATTTGTCAGGTAACATGGTATTGCAGACCCTGGCACAGTTGCCAGTGCATTTCCGTATGTGCAAGCAATGAAATTGGGCACCACAGATTTGGATTTACTCCCCTTACTCAGTCATCAAAGTTCTCAAACCCTGGACTTTAAACATCCAACATGGAGACACTCCACACGCACACAGAGACATGCACTATAATTATCGGGCCTTCAAAGAAAAGCAATAAACCATTCAGCTGGCTCCCCTTCATGTTCTTCAATTCATTTCATTCCATTTTAACTACCCAGAACAATTTCACCACCCATTAGCCCAGAATGAAACCTTACAATGCTTGATTGTTGTTTTAAAGGTGGGACTCTGCTCCCACACATCCTCCTCAGCCTGGCCATTCCAGCCCTTTATAGCCAATACCCTCGGGAACCGAAGGATCACTCAAGAACACTTACAGAAGGGGGGGTCAAATTACTAATAGGATACCAATGCCATATCCTGGGCCCTTCGATCCTTCATTCCTAGGCCTCTCCATGCCCCCTTTCCATACTGGCACAGCCAGCCTATGGTAGTCACGGACACACGCACACACCTCATCCCACTGGGACATTGAAACAATTCCATCACCCACTGTTGGACAACTATACCTTCACTTTTACGAGAATATTCCTTTAAGCATTACAACAGAGGATTGCACGGGGAGCCAAAGCTATGAATCACAAACCAAAATACAACTAATTTCCATTTATTTCCATGTGCTCTTAGCCCTTTCCAGACTATATTTGGGGGGGAGGGGATGACAATGCAAGTGAAAGGGAGTGGGGCTGCAACAATCTTCACCCCAACATATGCATGTTCATTAGAACGCCTGTGCACTTTACATGCACTTTATATACATGATCACCTTTGCAAGGTTCCAACTTGCAGGTAAGGAACTGTACACAAACAGGCTCTACACTGATTATCCAGTGAATTATCCCCCCCCCCAGGACATCTGACCAGGGCTACCACCCTACAATCAAATCCCACCCTGCAAAGTCTTCTACATTCGCTTCACTGCAAGGGTCACGTCTGTGCATGCTGGGGAAAATCCATCTGATGCAAAAATTGTAATTTGGGCAATATGATAGCGATGACAGGATGATGAATAAAAAGAAACGGTGCCATGATGAACCTCCATCTGCGATGACAATAAATGACAGGGAGTCCTCCTATGACAAAAACATTTGGATGCCTGGCTCCAACGGTTACTTACTCTTTACAAACACAGTTCCCACCCACCAAGAAATTGGAGCTACACCCCCCCCCCCCCAATCAGTAGATGGACTGTCTCCTGTTCAGGAGAATGTGCCCAGGGGTGTGACACAAGTTCAGGGTAGTGAAGATTTTGGATAGCCCATTATCATGGCACAGCGGTATTCTAGGAGTAGACAGCCAGCTGTCAGGACCACAGAGCATTCACTGCGGGGCTGGAGACACAACCCAGTGACAGGCAGAGATCAAGAAGTGTTGCTTCATTAGTGGTTTCATTAGTGGTTTGGAGCCAAATGAGGGCCGCATGTGAAGAAGTATGTGATCTAGGGAGAAAGATGGTTGACAATAATAGAGTGCTGGTCTATCCTGTAGGTAAGCGTTCCCTACTGCCCCAAGACTTGGCATAGTAGTAGTGGCAGCAGCAGAAGAACAAGAAGAACAACAATAAGAAGAATAAGAAGAACAACAAGAACAACAATAAGAAGAACAACAAGAACAACAATAAGAAGAACAACAAGAACAACAATAAGAAGAACAACAAGAACAACAATAAGAAGAACAACAAGAACAACAATAAGAAGAACAACAAGAACAACAATAAGAAGAACAACAAGAACAACAATAAGAAGAACAACAAGAACAGATTGGATTTATACCCCACCCTTCACTACCTGAAGGAGTCAGAGCAGCTTACAATCTCCTTTCCCTTCCCCTCCCCACAACGGACACCCTGTGAAGTTGGTAGGGCTGAGAGAGCTCCTTCGAGTACTGTTCATGAGAGAACAGCTCTGAAAGAACTTGTAACTACCCCAAGGTCACGCCAGCAGCTGCATGTAGAGGAGTGGGGAATCAAACCTGGTTCTCCCAGATTAGAGTCCGTGCTCCTAACCACTACACCAAACTAGTAGTGCGGTGCCCTCCTGATCTGTGGATGATTCTGGAGAAGAGTCAGATTCTGAGTAAGGAGGCAGTTAGTTCAACCAGTAGAAGCTGTGGAGATGTCTCAGCGTGTGTTCTTGCTGCTCTTTCTTGGGAATCCTTAGCGTGGGGCTGCTTTAATGACAGCCTCCTGAGGGGATTTCTGAACCTAGGCCACTTCATCCTCCACAATGTGAAGAGTGGGTTAAATAAAGAGAAGTCTGAATCCAAGTTAATGACAATTTGTCCATTTCATGTCCTAGGAGTTCTCAAATATGAATCATTAATACTAGCATCTATAAATGCTGTAGCAATAAAAGTAGTCTCTGTGGCTTCCCTGTGAAACCCATAAGTTGTAACTATCCAGAGAAACCAGAAGAAGGCCCCGGTCACACGTAAGGGTTTGGGCCGGAAGAGGGACGGATCGGGGCCGCAGCAAACGGGCGTGATCCCACCGCAACATCTGGGAAGCGTTGCGCACCCGTCCCCGATCCGGCCCTTCAGGCCGAAAATCCGTACTTAAAATAAACCACCTACTGAGGTGGACTTACCAGAAAGGCCACATCAAGCGATGCGTGGGATCGCCAGCGCATCCGAGGCTCCTGGCTGAACTGCGCATGCGCACACATGCGCAGTCGGCTGTCTTGGTCTCCGCTCGGTGGCTTCCTCCCCGGCATCTGATCGTGCCGGGGAGCAACGGCGCGGCGGCCCAGGGGATCAATGTGATCCCGCCGCCGTGTGTTTCTTTTGGTGCGACTGTGAATAGCCGCACTTTGCCCATGTCTTTTTCTGCCGTGTGGCAGGGACTGAAATAGAACATTGCCTGCTGCTACTCTGTTTCTCTTCTCCATCCCAAATACCTGTAGTGATAATACAGGTTACCCCTGAAAAGGGAAGCACTTCCTCAACCGTGTAACATTCTTAAAAACTAGCCATTATTTTAAAAAGTTGAGTAATCAGCCTTATACACTGATTTTTAAAAGAACAAAGGGTCCTTTTAAAACATTCTCGGAGATCCCTCTGCATTAAATTGATTTCTTCGGCTAAGAAGTTCTACAAAGGTATCCGAGTGACTGTAGCAGCGGTTGGCTCTGAGACTTTCCGAACTCAGGCAAAGACCCCTATTCTAACCCTTTCGAAACAGCATCCACTTTAGCATCACTACTCTTTCATTCCGGGGGGCATGTTTTTGGTCAGGCAGTGAAGGGGGAAAGAAACCACGATTTTCCTTTTTCAGTGTTTAAACAAGGCACAATTGCAGTGGCGCAAGGATACATGAGTGCTGACAAGTAGCAGTGGCAACACTGCTCAAAAGGACTTAGCTGGCTGAAAGTAGAAAGCAGAATACCAAGTTCTGCAGCCGTGTGCTGCAGGAGTCCCAGGGGAAATCAGCAGAATGAGGCTTACACCTGCCCCTCAAGGCATGCTCACATACTATCTATGCCCCTTGTGGACAGTGGCTGTTTACATTCGAGTGATCTAGAACATTCAAAATTGTGCTCAGTAGGTGCATAACCTTTGGGGTTGAATGTGTGTGCACATGCGCACATTGAGGAAAACTGTCAAAAACCACAGCTACGACAAGCAGCTGGAGACTTGTTCACAGGTATGGGCTGGTTCACAGGTTCCTGCTCTAAGAAAGCACTGGCCTGGAACATCTGTGCAAGTTCATTCCTTTCTCTTGAGGGATATCAAAACATTGTGCAAATATATGAAAAACAACGGATGGATTTGGGTTGTAGCAGGCAAATTCTTTCACAGCGGGCAAATTGAAGCAGCAATCCAGCCCCTTGATGCTTGTTTTTGACTAAGTAACAAATGTTGAAGCCCATTCCACACCGATCTACGGTACATAATATCCCCCCCCCCTTTTTTTCCCTTACAAAAGATTCTGTCAGGGTCATGATAAGTTCCACCAGCAGAAGGAGTATTATCTAATAGTCTTTTTAATTACATTTGGCTGAAGGCAAGAGTTCGGTCACAAATATAGTCTAAAACAGTCCAATAGATGTTTAATTATAACACAGTCCCTGGAGCCAAACACTTGCCGTATTTTGATAATAAAGTATACGCTATTCACAGAAGGGCACACGGCTCCTCCTTGTGTGGAAGAACCCACAGGAGCAGACACAATAATCACATAACTCCACCAAATGAACTTCTCTGACTTAGCAATTAATTCCGCTCACACAGGGGACGAATTCTTCTCCCCACTTAGAAACAGAGAGGGTCACCAGTTTTCAAGCTTCAAGGAGCTTAGAAAATCAAACAGCTGAAGATGGTACACCAAGAGATTCTAAGGCCCAATTCTCCACATTGTTTTAGTTTTACATTTCCTTTGCCAGCACAAATGTAAGAAGAGCCCTGCTGGATCAGACCAAGACGGCCCTCTAGATTGGTGCCCTGTTGCAAGAAAAAGAAATAATGGACAGCCACATGCTTCTGGGAAGCCTACAGCAGCCAGGGCTCTTTTTGTAGAAAAAGCCCAGCAGGAACTCATTAGCATAATGGGCCACACCTAACAGCAGGAGCTCATTAGCATATTAGGCCACCCCCCTGCCAGCACAGCTCATTAGCACATTAGGACGCACCCCCATGTTACCAGAAGTGTGGTTATCCAGCCACACCCACCTTTTGCTTCTTATTCTGTTTACCTTGTTTGTTGTCAAAACCCAGGACTTTTCTTGTAGCAGGAACTCCTTTGCCTGTCAGGCCACACACCCCTAATGTAGCCAATCCTAATGAGTTCCTGCTGTTGGGTGGGGCTATTATGCTAATGAGTTCCTGCTGGGCATGGCCAACTTGGGAGCCAGCCGGAACTCCGTTCCTGTGCGTTCCTGCCCAAAGCACCAAAGAGGAAGACAGTGGAATTTCACATTACCCTTTTTAACCCGTTTTGAAGCCGTTTTTGATCCGTCATGGAGGGCTGCCATTTCACAAATGGCTTTCTCCTTGTGGTAAAGAGCTGGATCTGAAGCGGTTTACCATTTCAGACTGCACCACTTTTTCCCGCTTTCCCCCCGCCATTTTTCGCCCACTCTAAAGCGAACGTTCAAAAGGGGGGGGGGAGATTGCCCACGCAGGTGAAAAACGGCAGGAAAAAGTGCATCGGAACTGGGAGAGGAAACTGAAGACTACTTGGAAGCGGTTGACAGGTAAAACGCTTCAGCCCTGTTTCCTAACCGGGACAGAAGCGTTTGTGTGTGAAATTACAAATATATTCTGGTAGGGAACCGGTTCTAAAACGGTTCTGTCTGAAATGACAGACCAGAAACCGTTTGGGAACCGTTCCTCTTCCGGATTATATCGTCTGTCTGAAATTCCTCAATGGCTTGTCATCCACCATCTGCTATCCAGCACCCAGTCCTGGGAGGCAGACTGCCTCTGAACATGGAGGTTCCATTTAGCTAACTTAGATGCTGAAAGGCGCAACTGGAATGCTCAAGAGAGATTAGCGCGTGTCTCCTGTAAGGAAAGGCTAAAGCATCTGAGACTTTGTTGATTTGGGGAAAACGATGGCTAAAAAGGAAACATGATAGAGGTTTAGGAGATTATGTGTGTTGTGGAGAAAGTGGATGAAGAGAGCTTTTTCTCCCATTCCTGTAATACTCAAACTCCAAAACACCCAGTGAAATTGATGGGCAGGAGATTCAGATAATGAAACTGAAGCTCAAATACTTTGGCCACCAAATGAGACGGGAGCACTCACTGGAGAAGACCCTGATGCTGGGAAAGATTGAAGGTCAAAGAAGACGGGGACGGCAAAGGATGAGATGGTTGGACAGTGTCATAGATGCAACGAACATGAAGTTGAGCAAACTTCAGAGGACGGCGGATAACAGGAGGGCCTGGCGAGATCTTGTCCATGGGGTCGTGAAGAGTCGGACTCGACTGTGCGACTGAACAACAAAAGATTCAGGAGTAACTGAAGATACTTTACACACAGAACTTTCAGTTAACTTACAGAATACACTGCCACAAGATATGGTGACAGCCACTATTCTGGATGGCTTTAAAAGGGAGTGGGGACACTTCATGTTGGATGGGCTCTATGAGCCATGGTGGAACCACCATGCTAAGTGGCATCATGGTGCCTCTGAACAAGGAGGCTCCATTGACTGCCAGATAGTTCCTGGGGGTGACAGTTGACTTTCATGCCTTACAGACAGGTTTTTCTGAGGACATAAGTGAGATCACAGTGGGAAAACAAGGTGCTGGACTAGACCGGCCTTTGGCCTGATCCAGCAGGGCTCTTCTTATGCTTTTATATTATCCGGACTGCGAACAGACTCTTAAAAATATCACAGGAAGGAATCCATGAGTGTGTGAGTTCACAGGAAACTCCCAAGAGCAGCTACAGAGGTGAACATGAGATGATTTGTCCCAGGACAACGGTGGGATGCGGAGAGAACAAGACACCGCTCTCTCAATACCACATGCCTGATCCAATCCCTCCTCCCCCAAGTTTATATTTTATTTAGAGTGGGGAAATTGAACCATGCATCTAGCTAAGTGATCAAGACCAACAGAGGACCAGATACAAGGTGAAGGTGAAGGTTCCCTTGCTCGAAAGCCAGTCGAGTCCGACTCTAGGGTTGCGGTGCTCATCTCCGTTTCAAAGCCGAAGAGCCAGCGCTGTCCGAAGACGTTTCCGTGGTCATGTGGCCGGCATGACTAAACACCAAGGCGCACGGAGCGCTGTTACCTTCCCACCGAAGTGGTCCCTATTTATCTACTTGCAATTTCTTGCTTTCGAACTGCTAGGTTGGCAGGAGCTGGAACTAGAGACAGGAGCTCACCCCGTCATGCGGCACCCGGGTCTCGAACTGCTGAACTACTGACCTTCCACAGCCTGCAGTTCAGCGTCTTAACCACAAGGTACCTATCCTATAACTTAGCTGTACAGAAAAGTTCATTTTGCCGGGTGACCTTTGTAACACAGTTCCTTTATCACCCTGCTTATCTCCCCAAGGGGACCCAGAGAAGCTCCTATGGTTCTCCTCTTCTCCATTTTATCCTTACAACAATCCTGTGTAAGGCTAGACTGAAAAGTGTGTGACTGGCCCAAAGTCACCCAGAAAACCTCCATGGCAGAGTCAGGAGATGAACCTGGTTCTCCCAGATTCTAATCCAACTCTCTAAACACTAGAATAAGAACATAAGAAGAGCCCTGCTGGATCAGACCAGGGGTCCATCTAGTCCAGCATCCTGTCTCACACAGTGGCCAAACAGTTCCTCTGGACAGCCAACAACAGGGCATAGAGGCCGAGGCCTTCCCCTGATGTTGCCTCCTGGCTCTGGGATTCAATGGTTTAGATGTAGTGACTCTGAATGTGAAGGTTCCCCTCAGTCACAATGGCTAGTAGCCAAGAATGGTGGTGAACTGTTCAATCTGCCCTACCGAAAGGACATTACAAAGAAAAACATTACAAAGAAAAACATTACAAAGAAAAACAAATTATTGCTCTATTTATTGTTTTCATTTGTATTTATTGTATTTTTAAATGTTGTAAGCCGCCCCAATTTTCCTGTGGGGAGAGGGTGCGAGGTATAAATAAAATAAAATAAATATGCTAAACAATGCCAGGGGAGGGGAAAAGTCGATTGTGCCAATATTCCTTTTTGGCATAAATGTAAAACTTCTCTTCTCTATCTGGTCATCACATCTGCATCCCCTCACTTGAGTCTCCTGCAGGTATTTCACTAGTATGGCATAGTTAAGCATCGCCTGGCTCTCGGACTACGGCAAACTGTGATGTGGGATTTGGAAACTGATAGTCTTACCTTGTATAGCAGGCACTAAGGCTGTGGACTAAATCCAAATTCTGAGCCAAGAAAAAGGGACCTCCAAAACCTCTAGCAATTATACACACATTTGCACTTTTTAACCAATTTTGCAAAATTAACTGTGCTTCTGCCAAGTCACGGGAGAAGGGCAAGGCTTTGATCACTGCCTCTCTTCTAGTTTGAGATTGCAACAGGAATTTCGCAACACACTTCCACTTTCAAGGTGGCCTTGAGGGCTAGAACCTCATCAATGAAAGTTGAGTGTTTCTGGATGCATTTGCCTGCTAAGATCATAGAACTGAGTAAATATCCCTTGGATAAAGACAACCCCTGGATATATCTTTTGGTTCCTTACAACTATACATGAAAAAGAGAGAGAAGCACAAGGAAATACATTGCTTTTAACATTTTTTTTAAAAAAAATCCTAAACATTGTTGTCATTCAAAAACATCTTCGACAAATATTTCCATCTACACAGGACAGGCAAGAGAAATTAAGATGATCCCGGCACATCCAATTCCTTCCCGGCTTCTCCCAAGAGAACTCATGAATTGAAACACATCTCTCCACTACGGATGCTCTTCCAGATGATTTCCTGTTAAGTGATGTTTAAAAAGATCTTCTAAGCAGTCAGCTTCAACGACAAACCCAGACGACATCTGTGTTATCTACAGCTACCTCTGGAACAGTCCCGAGGAATTTACTTTGATTAATCCCAATCTGCCCAGAGTCAACAGCATATCCTGCTATACGATATCGTAGCATCAAAAGGGAAAAAAAGGGGGGGTGCACATTGTATTTAAACACCTTACATCTTGTGCAGACTAAAAACGGCTATTTCACCCATTGGAAGACCCCCCCAAAAAACATTGAAAGCACAATGTGAATAAAGAGACAGCATACTTTTCAACTGGGAGAAAACTATATAAAACATATGGCAAAGCAAATGTCAAGACCTGATCCAAAGGTATTCCCCCTCCCTACACATTAAGGTGGAGCACAATTGCCAAGAGGTTCTCCTGTGCAAGTCAGGCTGAGATCAGCAAACCAGCCCCCCCCACCCCCGCCGCCCAGTGCTCAGACCTGGCCGTCTCCCAGTCACCTGGCTTTAACAGAATCCAGAATTTGTCTCCAAGGGGTGTGCCTCTCCTTACTCATGGCAGAAGTGAGACCCACACAAAAAAGCAACACAACTTTATGGAAATCATTCCCTAAACAAGCCAAAAATAACCTCTTCGCACTCTCAATAAAGATAAAATGCCTCTTCGTTTGCTGACGAGGGGGTTTAACGAAGCAAAGGGTACCACTCTTTTTTTTTATCCAAAAAGAGAAGAAGAAAGCCCCAAGGTCACCTGTCAATAACACAACAAACCCTCAGTAAATCACAGGGCTTCACAAATAAATTCCTCATCAGTAATTAAAACCAGGCCTTGCCGGCCCTGTGTTATCAGCTCATCAAATTCATTGCTCATCTAGAATAACAGATCCACATCTGCAGTCATTACAGCACGCCAGATAAATCAATCCTTTCAATGATGTTTGGAGCCATCTCTGCTCCCTTTTAACCAGCCCGATATTTATTTCCCTCTGACACTTTTGACATTCTATTTACTGTAGGCAAATGGAACTCATACGGCACCTTGTAATGGCTTCACCAAATCCCATTGTGGGGCACATCTCTGAAGACGGATGGTTGCAATAAACAAGGGTTTTATGGTGGAAGGGTGAGCGGCCAAATCCTCCCCTCCCCCTCAAGCCTTAGAATTTGACTTCTGCAGCAAAATTGGGGGGGGGGGGATATTTACTT